>NC_057950.1:10117959-10237959 GCF_018555375.3 Anguilla rostrata
GGAAAATGGTGCCTCCTGAAATGTTTTTTGTATGATGCTGTGCACTTTATCGACCTTATTCATTGTGTGTAGTTTGCATGCCCCCCCTCCCCCACCCCCTAACCAATTGGCTTGGGACTATTCTTCATTTTGTTAAAATGTGTAATAGAAAAGGTTTTTTTTATTTGCTTCTCCATTAGAGAAACAGTGTGTAGTGGAGATGTGAGGAGGTTCTGTTCCCTGTTCCCATTGCACAAGTTGCACAGAGCTCCAGGGTCTTTGTCTTTTTATCTGAGAGCTTCTGACGTCAATGCTGCAACCAAGCCTATAGAGGGGCAGAGCAGGGAAAATCACTGTGGGTTGCATTAGTACTGGCTTACAATGGGGGGCGAATGGTTCTGTGTGTGTGTGTGTGTGTGTGTGCGTGCGTGCGTGCGTGCGTGTGCGTGCGTGCGTGCGGGTGTGTGCGTGTGTGTGTTTGTGTGTCCATTTGTGTGTGCATGCATCTGGATTTTTATGCCTGTGTGCCTGTATGTGCATTTCTGTGTGTGTGTGAGAGAGAAACTGAGAGGGAGTGGTTGTGTGTGTGTGTGTGTGTGTGTGTGTTTGTGTTTGGCAGTGTATGGCTGTGTGTTTATGCCTTTGGTTGTGTGTCTGAGTGTATGTACTTGTGTGTATGTGTGTGAGAGAGAAAGGGAAAGTGTTTGTGCATGTATTGTGTGTATATGCGTGTGTGTGTGTGCGTGTGCGTGTGTGAGAAAGACATGCAGAGAGAGAGAGAGAGAGAGAGAAAGTGCGTTTCTGCGTGCATTCATGCATGCTTGTGTGGTTAGAATTCCACTCAAAATTCTTTTTTTAAATCTTTGGTTTCATGTTCTTATTGATAAATGTTTTCGGATTTGCAGTGAAACCCTCTGCTTTAGATTTTGTTGGTTATGTGCTCTTACAGGTAATATCCTATTCCTTACTCATATTTTCAATTATTAACACAGGTGCTCAGCTACACACAAAATTCAATACATAATAATAATAATAATAATAACAATAATAATAATAATATCTAATGTGAAAAAAGATATTATAAAATGATAAATACAGAATATAAAAAGGTAAATACAGAAACAAACACATCAGAATCAAGGGCATAAACTTCAGCATTAGCTACAAGGCAAGCTGCAAGCACAACCTGTTTATAAACTACACGGAGCAAAGGAGCTGTCTGAATTGAAAATGAAAATACAATGTGACCTATAGTAACCTAGCTCTCTGCGCCGTGTTCGGGTATAAGCTTAGCAGCGTGTAAGATGGCCAAAAGCTTTCTGTACAGTTTGCAGATTTTCAGGAAACAGTGTTGGGTGAAGGGTTGTCTTGACCCCTGATAATGTGTAGTCGTTCCCAACACCAACGCCGTAATCCAGTCCAACCTTGTGCTGTGGTTTCCTACGGCAACAGTGAAACGCAGTCTCCCACTATCACCCTTCTGATCTTACTGTTGAGGAAAAGGAACAGGGAAAGAAGAAGAGAGAAAGGAAGAGGGAGAAGAGGGACAGGGAGAAGGAAGATCAGGAGAGAAATGGAGGGAGAGGTAGAAAGAGAGAAGAGACAGAAGAAGGACATAAGAAAACCAGAGAGATGCTTATTAGGATGTAGCTGTACTTGGCATCCCCCCCATTGGCAGTAATTTTGAAAGAAAATAATAAAATTCGTACAACTGGCCGAAATAATTTTTTTCATGATTCATTAGATCAATAATCAAGATATTAAAGGCCTTGCAGTTTATAAAGTATGTAATTCTGCATTTAAGTTGCTTTATTTAAGCTGGCATATAAGTCACTTAAACACAGCTGCTGCCACATTATATAAGTTGTAGTATTTATTAACGTTAGGCCTGCGTGTGTACTTTAACCGATCTGAAAGTAAGGAGAGGAGGAAAGGAATCGAACTATTCTGTTTGCAGTTTTCTCTTGTACTTTGAAGCCAGGGGATGGGGGGCTGGGGGGCTGGGGGGCTGGGGGGTTTGTATTTGCTGCGGCTGAAGAGTCTGAAGCTTTCCAGCATGAGACATTTTTATTTTAATGTACAGCGCCGTGAAGTATTTTCCCCCATCCTGATGTCCTCTATTACTGCATATTTGTCACACTGAATGGTTTCAGATTTATAGACAAAATGTAATATTAGACGAAAGGGAAACTGAGTAAACACAAAACACATTTTTTAAATTATTATTTGATTTATTTAATAAAAAAAGTTATCAAACACCCATATCACCCATGTGAAAAAGTAATTGCCCCCTTAAACGTAATAGCTGGTTGCACCACCTTTAGAAGCAATAATGACAACCAAATGCTTCCTATAATTTGATATTTGTCTTTTCCATCACAGAGGAGGAATTTTAGCCCACTCTTCTTTGCAGAACTGCTTTAATTCAGACAAATTGGTCGGTTTTCAAGCAAGAACTGCTCATTTCAGATTGTGCCACAGCACCTCTAGGGTTTGTGTCAGGACTTTGACTAGGCCACTCCAAAACTTAAATTTTCTTTCTTTTCAGTAATTCAGATGTGGACTTGCTTTTGTTTTCTGGATCATTGTCTTGCTGCATGTTGTGCATAACCCAATTGTGCATCAGCTTCAGCTCACAGACAGATTCTCCTTCAGAATTTTCTGGTATAGGGCAGAATTTATGGTTCCTTCAATAAGCTGTCTAGTTCCCAAGGTAGTAAATAATCCCCACACCATCACACTCCCACCACCATGTTTGTTTGTTGGTACAGTATGATGTTCTCATTGTGAAATTCTGTATTTGCTTTACCGTAGACATAGTGGGACCTGTATCCTCCAAAAAGTTCCACATTTGACTCATCTGTCCATAGAACATTATCCTAAAAGGCTTGGGGGATCATCCAGGCGCTTTTCTGCGTATGTGAGACGAGCATGGATGTTTCTCTAGCTTAGTAGTGGTTTCTGCCTTGCTACCCTCCCATGAATCACATTTTTTCACTGTATCTTTCTTATTGTGGAGTCAGGAACACTATATTTGTTGATGCTAGAGTAGCCTGCAGTTCTTTATATCTTTTGTGACTTCCTGGATGAGTTGTTGCTATGCCCTTGGAGAAATTTGGGCAGGCTGGCCATGCCTGGGAGGGTTCACCTCTGTTCCAAGGATTCTCCATTCGGAGATAATGGCTCTCATGTTGGTTCGGTGGAGTCCCAGAGCTTTAGATATAGATTTGTAACATTTTCCAGACTGATATATTATTACAAATATTTTGCTCATCTCTTCTGGAATTTCCTTTGATTGTGGCACAGTGTGCTTGTAGAAACTTTGTGCTGACTACTTCACTCTGACGATAAGGTTCAGTATGACTGAGGTTTAGATTCAACAGGGTAGGCTGCAATAAAGCCTGGCTGTGTTCCATCAGCTGAATCTAAATATCAATTAAATTTGGTTAATTGGTTGATTGAGTAAATAAGGGGGCAATTCATTTTTCACATGGGTGATACGGGTGTTTGACTTTTTTTCATTAAATACATTTAATAATTAAAAAAATGTGCTTTTTGTTTGCTCAGTTTCCCTTTGTCTAATATTACATTTTGTCTAAAGATCTGTGACAAATATTCAGCAATAGAGAAAATCAGGACTTTTCCATTTTTTCACAGTGCTGTGGATCGCGGTACCAGAAGATATTGTCATGTGCAAGAGAACAGCATAAATACTATACAGTATTATAGAAGGATGTTCACCTGTTTCCTGTCGAGCAAAATGAAGATGGGATCTATGTATCCAAATTTGTTTATTATCTTTGTTTCTCAAATTCAGTTTTTGGTTTACATATGTACATCATAAGATACAGATGAAAATTGAGCTGTGATTGTCAGGTAAATTTTTTTTTTTTTTGTCTAGCCGGTTTATGGCTGATGGACTGTCATATCAGTTAGTGTGAGGTGTGGAACAGGGTGTCTGCCTGTCACTTTTTACCCAGATCTCAAACCAGGTGGTGGTAGGTTTGAATCCCATGTGAGGCGCTGCTCTTGTACCAGTCAGATAGCCGTGTAGCCTGAATTAGTGTCATAAACTGAACGAGTGTGGGTGTCAGTGCAACCTACAAACTCTGCAGTGCTTGACGTCTGGTAACTATAAATGCAATGTGTCAATGTTTTTTGTGTTAAAAGAATAAAAAACTGCTACTAATCACATACTTGGATGATTAAAAAGTAAAATAAATTTAGGCATGTATGCCTCGATTGTTTAACGAATAGATATAATTAGCATTGTCGTAATAATAAGCAATGGACGGTTCTTAAAGCACTCTTCAGAACTGTTGAGACACAAACTGTCTTGTGTGTGCGTATGTGAGTGTTTGATCTCAGGCTGTGCTTGCTATGTACCTCAGGGTTTTAAAGGAATCAACGACAGCCACAAAATGGAGGGTTACAGTGGACTGTTTGCTCAGAGTCCCTGACACACATTCCCGATGTTTCGGGTTATGCTTGATGTCACCACACTGTCACTTTCCTTGCTTTTGAGGGGGGTCACATGAGAGGGTCTGGTGTGTGCGCTGGGCTAAAGCCAAATGTATGCTGGACTTGTTCTGTGTTCAGTCAACAATGGGAAAAATATTAGAAAAAATATTCACACAAAAAAAAGATGACATTTCTATTTGATTACACGTTTAAAGCAGAAATGCAATGGAATTTCACATCGGTTTTATTTGGTATGTATAGGCTAACTATTGAATGACATGTCAAGAGCAATGGCCTGTTTTATTTAACTGTATTACATTGTTCATCTGTTTGGGATGGGTATGATTTTTCCATTTGATTTCTGTCTGTTCTTTTCTGTGACACAAGATTAATTTGGTCATTTTTAAAAATGTTTTTAAAAAAAACTCATTTAAAACTAGTCAAGCTAACTGAGAACGCATTCTCATTTACAATCACAGCCTGGCTAGGGGCCAAAGACACAGCCAACTCAGATAAGACGAGTACACAGAAAGACAAGGGAATTAAAACATCAGAGGCTTTTAAAACAACTGACACCATAGGGAACAGGCGTTTTGAATATGTCCATGATCTTGATGGTAAAAGCAGGAATCGTTGAGGCCGGAGTGTCCATTTTAGGATCTTCTGCAGTCCGTTCCAGCTTGCACTTCTGTACGTCGAGAAGTGGACCGGCTCTTGAATGTGTCCGCTATATCTAGTTTTGTAATCTGGGGCACATGTTTGTCAATAGAACAGACAGGTATAGGGGAGTCAGGACAAGGAGGGGTTTGTTGATGAGGACAGACCCGTACAGAATGTAGTGCATCCGGCGTGTAAAGGTGGGCAGTTGACAGAGGAGTACAGAGTGCAGATGTGTGTTGGCGGGTGTTAATGGTGAATCTGATGGCAGAATGGTACATTATGTCTTTTCAAGGACACCTTTGGATGCCAATCTGTAGATGATGTCTTCATAGCTTGGTCGGAGGATGGTCTTCTGAACCAGATTGAGTTTGGTGGAAGGGGTGAAAGATGTTTACTCCTATTGAGAAAACCCAGTGATTTTAGTCTGAATATCCACACGTCACGGTGTGTGGACGTTCATTCTTTAAAAAGACCTTAAAATAAAACAAAAACATGGAAAATATTTTAATGTTTAGTTTACACTTTATTTTTTAAGCAATTTAACCCTCTATGACCTCAGTTCTGGAGGACCCAGTCTGAGGTGGTATGCCTTTGATCTGTTTGTTTTTCCAGTGTATGCAATTGTTTTTTTGTTTTCAACGTGGAAATTAAATCATTGTTGTTTGACAAATAATAGCTGAGTGAGTGTTTACTCACACATTCTTACACATATGAGTTAGGGAAAGAATTATCTTGCCAGTGGAAAATGTTTGAACATTTGAAGCCTTATGTTTATTATTAAAATAACCATCTCTTTAACCGTTTCTGTGGTTTGTTTCTAAATGTGGTGTTCCCCTGTGCAGTATGTGTATACAATATGGTCCATGGATCTATCATATGGAAAAGTCTCTAGAATAGAATCTATTGGTAAGAGGGAGGTTCACCTCACAGTGTCTTGTAACCAGACTTCAAATCCAGTCTATATCTGGAATGTGAAATTTCTATTAGTCCCTCAAAGAAAGAAACTTGAATGGTTTCAGAACACATTTAAACTGAATGAACTGGCAATATACCAAATATAGGCTGGACAAGGGAGTCTTTTTAGCAAATTAATATTATCAGTAATGATGTTGATGAAGGTTAATAATATTTAATGTATAGGCATAATGTTTTGACCAAAATGCTTTTTGATCATTCATGCAAACAAAGATGGGAGTTTTTTTCAATAACTGTTTTAAAAATCATTGTTTCTTTTTCTTCCAGAGTCTCTCTGTGTTTGATATTTGATATTTTAAAATTTCCAATCTCTATTTGTCTTTTCCATGTAATGTGTTTATTTTTGAGGCTGTTGGACATGACAGGGTCTAAAAGATCAGGCACAGATCAGATATCAGATATATTTACAGATTGTGCAGATCTTTAATGTATATAGATATATATATTAGTAATGAAAGTGATGTAAGCTTTCTATGTTGGCTTAGATGAGTATGTCTATTCAGCAAATAAACAATGGTTGAATACATTTAAAAAAAAAAAAATTAAATAAATATTTTAAATAATTTAAATAAATTTGGCTCCTTTTCATTGCTGTTTCAAGGTGGTCAGCCTAATGAAAATAAATATAATTTCTCATGTTTTATGAGCAAAATAGTTGTGGTTAGAAGTCATTAAAATGCACCTGAATGCTCATTTGTTTTCATCTCTATTTCATAGTAGAACATAGTTATAATGCCCAGAACCTTATGCGTGAAATGCAACTATATGCTGTAAGAATATTATTTTATAATATTATGGTTAAATGTTTAATAAAAAATATTTAAATGGGAACTTCTTTTAAATATGTTAGACATGCGGATAGACACGTGGTAATGCTGCTGATTCACCTGATGAATAATAGATAAAAATAATTATTATATTTTCTAGTACACTGTAATTCTGCAAGTAGACATTTATTAATTGGCACAATGCCTAAAGAAGGATCATAGAAATTGTAAGGTATATACCATTTAAAAAACGAAACCTTATACAGTGGGCTTCATAATGTTTGGGACAAAGATATTTTTTTCTTCTTCTTGATTTAGCAGTCATCTCCACAATTTTAGATTTGTAATCAAACAATGTGGTTAAAAAGCGCATTCTCAGCTTTTATTAAGGGTATTTTTATGTATTTTGGTTTCACGGTGTAGAACTTATAGCACTTTTTATACATAGCCCCCATTTCAAGGCACAATAATGTTTGGGACATATTCGTATTAATGTAAATAAAAGTTGTCATCTGTAGTACTTTGTTGCATATCCTTTGCATGTAATGACTGTTTGAATTCTGTGACCCATAGACATCACCAGATGCTGAGTATCTTCTCTGGTGATGCTCTGCCAGGCCTGTACTACAGCCATCTTCAGCTCCTGCTTGTTCCAGGTGCTAGTTGCCTTAAGTTTTCTCTTCAGTATATGAAGGATTCAGATCAGATGAATGACTTGGCTAGTCAAGAATGTTCTCATTTTTGGCTTTGAAAAGCTTCTTAGTTGCTTTTGCAGAATTTTTGGGATCATTGTCTTGTTGTAGGATGAAGTTCTGTTCATCAGGTGGGTTTGGAGGCAGGTGGGTTTGGGTGGGTGGGTGGGGTGGGTGAGTGGCGTTTTGGATCTTGGGCAGTTCCTTTTGGCCTCCCGACTTGGCCATCACTCTGATACGAGTTCATTTTGGTCTCATTAATCCACAAGGCCTGTTTACAAAATTTTGCAGGCTCTTTGCAAGATATTCATTAGCAAACTGTAACCTGGGCCATCCTATTTTTGTGGTTAACTAGTGATTTACATTTTGCAGTTTAGCCTCTGTAGTTCTGTTCATGAAGTCTTCTTTGGACAGTAGTCACTGACACATCCGCACCTGTTTCCTGAAGAGTGTTTCCGACCTGTTGGACAGGTATTTGGGTTTTTTTTTTCATTGTGGTGAGAATACTTTGGTCATCAACTGTAGAAGTCTTCCTTGGCCTGCCAGGCCCATTGTGGTTACTGAGCTCACCAGTGCTCTCTTTCTTCTTAATGATATTCATCTTAATGATGATCCAAACAGTTAATTTTGGTAAGCCTAAGATTTGGCTTATGTCTCATAATGGCTTCCTTTAATTGACAACTCTGGTCCTCATGTTTTCAGATGCCACTAACTCCAAAGGCAATCAAAAGCCTAGAATCAAAGCTAGATTCTGAAAGTTGTCTTATACCTGCACTAAGGAATATAAAAAATACCTTTTAATAAAAGCTGAGAATTTGCACTTTAACCATTTGTGCATTGTTTGATTAAAAATCCGAAATTGTGGACCACATAGCCAAATCAAGAAGAAAAATATGTCTTTGTCCCTAATATTATGGAGTTCACTGTATATTATTTAGAAAATTTCTCTATATAAATGTTTTGTAATAATGAATATAACCAGTAAATTCAATCATCTTCAATTTTGGGTATGAACATTTATTTGTTGGCTAAAGGTTTTTAATTGTATACACTAAATGACACCTTTATGGACACTGTCTATCATTGTTCATGTGCAGGGTTGGTAGCTGCTATATTTTAATTTTTCTATCCTATCCCTACCATAGAAGCATTGTGCAGTATTGTGTGTGTGTGGGGTGGGTGGTTATGGTATTATCAGACCTGGTGTATTGGAACCAACTCTCAAAAACTGCAGACCCCGCCTTCTGGTCATATTGACAGGCTCAGTTACACCAGCCAAAAAAAAGGAAAAATTTAAAATGTGGGAAATGAAATCCAGAGTATAGTCTTTTTCTAAACTCTCTACAACTGCCATTTTGTTGTTCAGGTGATGTATAGGACATCATAGCCAATAACTTAATTGCAGATTAGCTCCTTTGCATATCATTATAAATAAGGTAATTAATGAATCTTTAAGAACTAAATGAGTACTACTGAACATATTACCAAGAGGTTGTTCATAATTGGAAACTTGGCTGTAATCTTTTTTGGAATTGGTCTGTTGGATTGACAGCATAGTTCAGATCAGGCTCCTGGTGGCACTATAGCATTAAATTTAATTTAGTTTGAAAAAACAAAAGTAAAATCACTAGTATATAGTAGAGGTCTAACAGTTAAGACATCTGCAACAGCGGTCGTTCCCAATAAGGCTGCCATATTGGATGTGTGTTGCCAGCCAATTTCTTGTTTCACTTTAAAGCTGAGCAGCTCAGTCGTTGCATTGGAGTACTAAAATTTAATGTACAGTTCACACTCGCAGACTGCAGGTCCTTGACTGGCCAGAGGAGTCACTGTTGCATGATGAAGTGGGGGAAATGCTTTCAACTTTCAAAGTTCTTACTCGTTGGGCAACGATATGACCAATTGTGCATCGCCAAAAAGGTTTCCCAGTTAGACTGATCAATGGAACGGTTACTATTTGATTCTAGACCATGGGGCATGTCATTGCAATGAGGACTATTGCTAGACTTTTGACCCATGCCACACCATCAAAAGAATCGATAATTTTAACTTTGATGTGTTGCACGTCCTTAACTACAGCTGCTGCGTGCCTGTGACGCCCTTTCCGTAATGGAATCAACGAAGGGCGCATCACGTCTGTGTGCTCGTGTTTTCTGTGCGAAACCCCCAAGAAGCAGACAGACCAGTGCCAGCATGCGGCAGGACAGGAGGACAGGAGCTCCAAAGATGACCCACGAGAGCCAAGGAAGGAGGAACCGGGCCATGTTAACTCTGTGTGAATGCGTGTGTGCGTGTGTGTGCATACGTCTCTACATCTGTCTCTAGTTCTACCCTGGTTTAAAATACAAAAACCAAGATTATTCAAGTTGTGTGATCTTGGCACTACTTGAATATTGAGATTATTCAAGTAGTGCCGTGGGATCACTGTTTCAAGATTTCTCAACAAGTGGCTTCATGAGGAGGCTGTCAGCATCGTCGTCCCATTACAGGACTAAATTGCGTGTGTGTGTGTGCATGTGCATGTGCATGTACGTGTGTGGTTGTGTTTGTCTTTATTTGAGCGTAAATATGTGCTTATGTGTGTGAGTGTGGGCAAGCAGATGTGTGGGATTATGGGTGTGTGTCTGAGAGAACAACATCAGTTAAATCCACTCTCTCGTGCTGTCATACAGTAATGATCGGAATGCAGGACTGCACTCGGTTTGAGATTAAAGCTTGCAATAACCCCAGAATGCATCGTGCTCCTACTGTCTCAGTGCAGCCTTGTGAGCACATGACACATTTAAGCAGGTAATTATTTATTTCAAATGGTCAGTGTATAGCAGTAGTCAGGATATCAGTGTATTGCAGTAGTCAGGGCATCAGTGTATAGCAGTGTCAGGGTATCAGTGTATTGCAGTAGTCAGGGTATCAGTGTATTGCAGTAGTCAGGGTATCAGTGTATTGCAGTAGTCAGGGTATCAGTGTATTGCAGTAGTCAGGGTATCAGTGTATAGCAGTAGTCAGGGTATCAGTGTATAGCAGTAGTCAGGGTATCAGTGTATAGCAGTAGTCAGGGTATCAGTGTATAGCAGTAGTCAGGGTATCAGTGTATAGCAGTAGTCAATGTGTCAGTGTATAGCAGTAGTCGGTATCAGTGTATAGCAGTTGTCAAGGTGTCGGTGTATAAGAGTAGTCAGGGTGTTGGTGTATAGCAGTTTTTAGGGTATCAGTGTATAGGAGTAGTCAGGGTATCAGTGTATAGCAGCAGTCAAGGTATCAGTGTATAACAGTAGTCAGGGTATCGGTGTATAGCAGTTTTCAGGGTATAAATGTATAGCAGTAGTCAAGGTATCAGTGTATATCAATTTCCAGGGTGTCAGTGTGGGACAGAGGTCAGGGTGGAACAGCAGTGTGAAACCGGCCATAGCAGCAGGGTTGTGCAGTGGTCATCTATTTTTAGTAGCGATTAAGGTATAGAGGGTTTTGGTTTGAATCCCATGTGTAATACTGTTGTTGTCCTAGGAAGGAATGTAATGTCCCTGGAAAAGTAGCTATGTAAATCTGCAATATATAAACAGCATAAGTCACCCTGGGTATTTAAAGCAAATAATCTTATGTAATGTGGAAAAAACCTCCAGTGATTATTATATAACAGCTGTAATGTTCCTGTCAGACAATGGTGCAGATACAAAAGTAGAAAATATCCTTTCTAGGGACATAATTGATGATTGACTTGTTGTCCGTTCAAAGCCCGTCTGGAAATTTCACAAAAAAAGACTTCTAACTACTGTAGGCCTTCTACTGTACTCACACAAGTACAAACTGACACAGAACGTTCCCATAACGTTGATGTGACATCAGCACAAAGCGAAAGCTATCTATTCATACAAACGTATCAGAATCAAACAGCAAACGTGCTTTTTTATTGCTAACATCAGTAAATGTCGTCATTTACAGTAATTCATCTGATGTATATTTATGTATAAGACCGCCACTTACCACTTCGTTTTAACTTGTGATGTCAGTACGTTTCATCACGTATTGGATGTGCCTAAAGCGTGATACTGTACTGGAAAAGGCTTCACTCAACAAAAGAGAGATCCTGACAAAAATACATTCAAACGGGTTCGCCGAAACTGCTATAGGATAATACCTTAATACCTTATTACATTTTATAAAGTAATGTTTACTCTGTAAATGTGGTGACAACGCGTTTACAGAACTGAACATTTGATTCATATATTTAGATGAGTTCTACTATTTAACTGTTAAAACAAATGTATATACATATTTACTTAAATATTTCAATGTTGTCCGTGGTTTGTCATTCTTGCCTACTGTTCCAGTACAGTTTTCCCCCTCGACATACACAACCGACCAAATGCCTTGATGATGGCATGGCTACTAAGGTATGGCCATTCGTTTTAATTAATTATTAAACAACCAATCAATTTACTTATTTTGATCGGGCACCACATTCTTGTATTCAACGTCATACATTAAAACAGAGTTGTAACTCGTTGAAATTCTCAACAGTAATAGCAATCCTATGATTATGTATATATTCAAACATTTATCCAGGTCTTTAATCTATTTGCAATATATTTAAAAAACGATGTAATTATACGCACAGTTATTTATACGTTTCAGTTTCAAACGATAATGAATAGACTGTCATTTTAATAATTTTACCAGCGGTCAAGCTACACCCTCCCCCCAACAAACCCCCTACCAAACCCCTTACTTTCACTGTTTTAGAGGACTCGCATGCATTGCCTCAAGCGAACATGAGGGTAATATCCTTTAACATATTACTGACATATTAAATAATACATAATTCGTTTCAAGCTTGGATTTTATAGGGTTAATTCACATGCAAAAAAATTATCTCCCAAATATATTAAGGCTAATAATAATTGATTAATTATTATTTTTTACGGATTAGATAACATTTTCTCCTTAAAACTAAAAAAATAAATAAAAAGAAAACGTTTAAACTTCAAAAGCGCATCGTTGTTTTCTGCTCAGACAATAATCGTTTTCAACAAAGTTATTTGCGTTGAACTCCTAATTACAGTGTGTTAGAGCATGTCTCTTCATTTCATTAAAACACGGTGCATTACAGTGCTGTTCATCTGACATACTTGGAACTGCTTTAAAACTGTAATGGTGAACTTTCATCTGGTTACATTGTTACTTCAACTGCTTGATCTTTGTTGAACTAGCACAATAGATGTATTTTAACATTTATTTACGCAGTGTGAGAAGTGAACTGAGTTTCCGAAGTCAGTGAAACTCCTGCCATTCCACGGCCGCAGAAGTAACTCCGGTCTCCGTGAGCCGGCAGAGCGTCGTGAACAGATCAAGGATGAAATACTTCTTGGGTTTGGAAACCGTGTGAGGCCCGAAAGACGTCAATGAAACGTCAAAATGAGACAGGAAATCCTTTGAATAAATCTTGCGGTAAAAAATAAAATAAATAAAAATAACAAGAAAAGAAACCAGCATTTTCCTGGATAATTAGAAAGGTCCTAACTGAAAACCGCTGCAGTCATACAAAATCATCTTTAAATAGGAACATGGCCCGTTTAAGTGGGTTCTGTAAAGAGTTTTCCTGAAGTGCTTCGTTGGCGTTTACAACTGAATAGGCTATATGTTAAATTAGCTGTTGTATTCATTTAACATTGCACAACTGCATGCGACTTACATGACAAACATTCAAGCAGACACAACAAACTGTACGATTGTTACTCATTAAAACGAGTAGGCTACTATATTTAACTGATCGCCTGACATTTTAAACCTTATAGATTTAAGTCAAATACAAACAGTCGTATTTCAGATCCGATATTTCCTGGGCTGGATTTGAATTCCAAGTAACAAAAAAGTTGGCTTCGAATCGAAGGAATGCTTCTAAGAAATGTCAAAACAACGAAAGGATTTTGATTGATATTTTATTGTTTATTAGACACGTTGTTTTTTGCAGGGCGCCTTAAATGTTTTAGCGCCTGTTTAATAATGTATTTAAGATAAATGTAGAGTAGGGTGAAAATAAATGATATGATAAAATTAAAGGAATGAAATCGATTTGAGGACAACACAATTTCAACATAAGAACCTAACCAATGACTTTGCCTAGTCTGAAGTAAAGCAGAAGAAAATAAGACTGAGTTGGTGTCAGAGGCGTCCTGTCTAGGCTTGCTTTATAAAATAAAAAAAACTAACATAACTTACTTTTTAACGTTTTATTCATTCGGACACGTTTCCTCTGCAGTACTGTAAAGGACGATATATATTCGTGGACCATATGGTGAATGGTAAAATTAACTAACTGTATGAATTAGTGGACATGTATAGTGAAGCGGATTGTTTATTCCGTGGGAGTTATTACAGTTGTTTTGCAAATATACCTGAATTATGAACCATGCAGACCACATTTTGTAGTACCGAATTTCTAAATAACTTAGGCTCTTGAAAATAATTCCATGCATGGTCTCATTTAGGGAAATGATACATACCAAATGGCACTTTTAATCCAGATTTTGGCTTGATTGGCAACATCTGTAATGCACTGTTACTACACTGAACATTTACGCACGTGCCTTTTGAAGCACATATTTTGAATCAGACTTGCTAAAGCAAGCTTATGTAATTGCAGTAATATTCTCTGAATAAAAATGTGTGTCGTATTGGTTCAATATGCAATGCGCTTTCGTAATAATTGAATATGTATGCTAACGAAAGCGTTACGTAACAGAAAATTTGAACTGTTTTGTGCGCTCTTTGGAGCGTCAGAACTGTCCTAATCGCATATAATAACGCATGAAAATGCTTATTTTTAAATCTATTATTTGCCATTGCTCGTCTTTGTCATTACTAATATTTAATGACTTCGTTCCTTTTTGTGAATCAACGTATTATATTTCTTTGTGGTATACCCCATTTTGCTGAAATCTGCGCAGAGATACACTGTACCTTTAAGCAATCACCTTTTCTATGGTACTCTCTCTCTCTCTCTCTCTCTCTCTCTCTCTCTCTCTCTCTCTCTCTCTCTCACACACACACACACATACACACTCACACACACACCGGCGCGTGCTGACGTCGAAAATGCATCAAACTGTCTGCCGCTTTTGCAGAAGCGGATTCCTTCTTTATGAGTCGTTTTTTAGATCTAGAAGGATGTCCTTTGGGAATAAGGGATAAATTGACCAGCGATCTGTGTATTACACGAACGTTAAAATGGTTGTTTAGTTCCTTTAAATGTGTCTTTTTTCCATTCAGATATTTGCAAGAATGTGCTTGGCGACAGTGCCGCTGAGCAGTGGGCGGTTTCTGTCTAGCGTTCGTGTCTGAGTGCTGGCGAAACCCGCCGCAGTGACTTAGGTTGCACGTTTTTTTCTGTAAAACAACAACACGACTAATGAACTTAAATGAAGAGGTCAATGTGTTTTACAATTGCGCGTAAATCTGGTAAACCTGTTCCTTGTGTTTGTGTGTAGTCAAAACTCGAGGGACTGTAGCTGCGATTCGATCCTCCCTCTTTTGTACTCTTCTCATTATTCCTTTCGGTGAGTCTCAAACGTCCTGCCTCAATGCTATAAATACGGAGGATGTCCAACCCTGAGAAATTACTCTCATCACGCCCCCTAACCCCCTTAACTACTGGGAAAACGCACAGATCCGCAGACAGCATTCACGTTTACAGCAGTTTGTCTCCGGAAAGCGGCTGGGCATGTAGTTCCGCCTTTTTCGCAGCGACACCGAGGAACAGCAGTCGGGGAAGAGGCAACAGCATCGCCGCGCACTCCGCAATTCCCCGTCTCCCTTCTTCTCTGTACTCCTCGCTATCCCCTCCGACATCCTCCTCTTCAACGCGCAAACTTACTGGGCTGCCACGACGGGGAGGTGGTGGATCGGTGTTTAGCAATAGCGAGGCAAGTAGGGGCGGACAGCTTTGGACATCGTACTCAGCACGCTCCTTTCACGGCTCTCCTCCCGACTTTCACGGACTGAACAGACCTCATCCGCACGCGTTCTGGTTGAATCATTTCCTTAACAGCGGGACTGCTTATAGTCGGAGTTACCACAGAGGCGCGCTTTTCTCTGTTGCTTCTCCCTCTCCGCGCTTGGAGCCAGACATGGAAGATGGTCCGCCTTCAACAAGCTGTTTCAGAAGGCTTACGGACTGTTTCCTTGGCACAAGTAGGTACTTTATGCAATGTTTTGGATACCTGGAGTTGAGTGTATTTTACTGTGAAGAAATTTTGTGTATTGCTTGGCTCGTATGTAAATTTATGTTTGGGTGTTGGCAAACTTTTTTATTATTTTGTTATGTTTATTTAATTGAAATCACATAGCCTACACGTGATTGTTCGAGTCAGTGGTTATCGTCGTTTGTCAATATTCGGAGTAACAACTCTGTCTCAATATTTTGGAATCGCTAGAATCACAAGCGTGGTTTATCATAAATATTTACATGATCCTGTGCTCCCTCAGCATCAGACTTATTTTCAAGTGTGCGGCTATCATTTATGTATTTCAGCAATAGGGGTATCGTAAGGGTGGGGTTTTGGGGCGGAATTCATTTCTTGCAACAGTGCATCGAGGTAAGCGTGTTGTGCCGAACTTCCGAAGCAAAACTGTATAATTAACGAGTGCAGTTATTTGAATGGGTCTGGTAGTGCACAGTGGTGTTATGTGTGGGAAGGCGCATATCGTGCATCCGTGCGGGAGAAAATGTTGTAAGTTAACGCAAATGTCCGCAGGCACTGGGGGTCCCACAGACAGGCTGTACAAGAAGCATGGTGGTTGGCATCGAAACACACAACTCCCCAAGTTCTGCAATGCGCTTGGCCGCCGCGCAAAGCTTTATGCGTCCCGCGTCTCAGAATTATTGTCGCCGAGGATTAGTTGCATTGACAGGAGCATGGGTTTTTATTAACCCCTCGTATTTTAATGAAGTCCTTTTGCGACGTGAATACATGTAAATGACTCGTAATCAAACATTGTTTTATTGTTGAGTGTATGAGAGATCACCTGTCCACATACTCGCAATTTAGGAAACATTGTCCCACAAAAGTAAATTATTCTGCAAAAAACGTATTGAAAGTGTGTGGGGGTCTTTTCCTCAAACAAACAAAAAAAAAAATTATTCTCTGGTGATGTGGCAAATATTTTAATATTTTCAGGTGGTGAGATTTTCAAATGAGCTATCAATATCAATCTCTGAATGGGTGCAAGTGGAACATTTGACTGCATCTACAAAGGACGCAGAGTTGGAAAAGTATTGAGGGCCTGATTGGGTTGGTTCATTGCTTGCTATCGCAGTCTAACTACTTAATAGCCCCAGTTGAGTAAATGGGCAACAGGGTGAGTTGGGTAATGTCTGCCTGCTGGGTTGCAACTACAGCACATCCCAAGTGCAGCCTCATCCCCTTTGCCTGGGTTTTTATTTTGTGATGGGCACAGATAGAAGTTTGGCGTAGGTCCACGAGACCTCCAACATCTGCTCTAAGTCGGGGGTGGGGGTGCGGGTGGTGAAACAGCACCGGTGTAGTACATCACACTAAATCCTCAAAGTCTCAAAGTGCTCATTTAAAACATTGCATTTGTTATTTACCAATTTTTATACATCCAGAGATCACGGTTTGCCTTGGTTCCATTGGTAGTTAATTGTTGGTGCACTTTACGGCTTTCAAATTGTCCAACAGGATTATTGTATAGCCCCTTTTTAACTTTTGAACAGTTTCAACTTCACTGACTGCAATAAAACCAGTTAGACTTATTATGAAAATGCATTTATTAAAAATTAAAGTTAAATGCATTATCTTATCAAAACGTGCAGCAGAGGTATGCAAAAATGTTGTTACAAGCATGAGCATCATATTTAAATGATGTGTAAAAATAAATTGGTTCTAAGTATAATGGAGCTTGTCAAATTTACAATATTGACATGGGATACTATTAAAAATCCATCTAGAACTCTCTTGTGTTTCCTCATCTCTGATAAGTGATGATTATTTTTGTGACTATCGTAGATTCCACCTTAAAGCTAAAATTCTGTAAGCAATATGTTACCCGTGCAATTTATGTGGTCCTATAAATAAATGGCAAGGGCAGAGTAATATTTCCAGCTGTCTTAACTTGAGCCAAGGATGAGATGATTATGATTCCCTGTAACATGCTATAACCGAAAAATGTGTCTTGCAAAGAATATTCTGATTTACATGGGTCAACGTGTGTCTTTAAATGCCCTGGCTAAATATGATTACCATCTTCCAATGTATTGAATGGTGCTGTGTGCCTCAGTCTGTCAGACAAGCCTGTTGAAGTTAGTTATGTGCAGAATCTCAACATGTCTCAGTCTTTTTCAGAATTTTTCACTCATAGGAATGGCTTAGTGAAGGTTCGATGCTCCTTGTGTTTTATTTTCTGCAGTGGGATGCATTGCTGGGTTGCATTGACCAGGGCCCTTTTTCCAGACTCTTTGTCCACCTTCCTGTCTCTGGCTCACGTTTTTCAGTAATTCAGAAGCAGTGACACACCGCTCGTAACCACAGTCTGGTTGCGTTTGTGTGCTGCTGCTGTTCTGTACGTGCATTGCATCACATTGCATCGTTTGAGCTGCTGAACCCACACACAGGAACTCTCATCTTTACCTGGCCTTCATTTTCTTGTTTTTAATGTGTTTTGTTTTTTTTTTTAAAGAAAGAAAATTATCATATTGGGGACAAATTTAGACTGAGTGAGCTTTGCCTTAATGTTGCCTTTTGCAGCTGCAACTCTGATCATGTGTGCATACTTGTGTGTGTGTGTGTGTGTGTGTATGTGTGAGTGCTCTGAGGGGGGAGTAATGAAATGTGTGTGTGTTGGAAAAGTGGAATGGTGTATATGTGTGTGTGTGTGTGTGTGTGGGCAGGTGTTTTGTAGTGCAGTGTGTGCAGTATTTTGACAGACAGTAGAATGAATTGTGACCTATGACAGGATCATGATTTATGAACAATAATAAAAAATAAAATGCTAGCTGCATGGTGGTGCTTGTTTGAGAGATCATCTGTGGCTTGTACATGCAGAAGCCAAGCGTTCCCTTTGAATTCACTGCAATATGAATACTCCCTACATTGAGCCCCTTTATTAAAGAGACAGAATATTGATAAGAAACCTCTCCCTAACAAACACTACAGAAGCTTAATTTATTGACAGAAACATCTAGCCAAAATAATTGTGAAAAAAGCATAATCTTAGAAAGCATTTGTGGTGAATAAGCTGTTATAAGAGCACAGCCACGGTTACAACATTGACAAAATGATTTCTCTCACGCTCGACAGATAATTTTTACCACTGTCACCCGTTTTGCCAGTGGAAGTGTTGCTTTACATAGATTAGCACACAAAATTTTGTGGTTGCTGATGAAAGTCGGGGCTGTTTGGTACGTGGTTGTATTTTCTGCTTGTTAGTTCCTGATTTCACATTAGAGCAATGATTAATAACTACACGTAGCCACTAGGGGTAGGTCATTTAAGAAGTTGTTTAATGTGATCCAGCTAATTTATTTAGTGTAATTGCCATAGCTTGTTCAGGGTTCCATATGCTCGACACGCCACACCTACAGCTGCTGTCCAGTACTGTGGTCCTGAAAGGCCCAAAAAATGCAGGAACACTGGTATTAAAAACTCAGTAGCCAAGAATGTATTTTGTTAAAGATTTATTTAGACTAATGAAAAATCATCTGTATAAATAGAAGCCACTCCAGTATGATTGAGATAAAGCAAATGTTCGGGAGATTCTGTTGCAGAGCATTTTTTTTTCTAAGAAGCAACATATTGTTGGAATTTGGGCATATGTTCTGTGGGTGGGTGGGGTAGGGGGGTGGGGTTTGTGTTTCTGGAGCTTAGGAGGGTGATGCTATAGTTTATGGGGGGAGGGCTTAACAGGCCACTGTCCCTGCTCTCCCCAATGTGTGTGTGTGTGCCTGTGTGTGTTTGTGTGTGTGTGTGGACCCGTGTGTGGGTGTGTGCCGCATGTCTGTGCATGTGCATGTGTGTGCGTGTGTGTGCGCGCCTGTGTGTGTGTGCATTTTTGTGCATGTGTGTGTGAGTGTGCGTGTGTGTGGTGTATGTGTGTGCGTGTGTGTGAGTGTGCGTGTGTGTGGTGTGTGTGTGAGTGTGTGTGCGTGTGTGTGAGAGTGTGTGTGTGTGCGTGTGCGAGTGTGTGCGTGTGTGTGAGTGTGCATGTGTGTGGTGTGTGTGTGTGTATGTGTCTGCATGTGTGTATGCGTGTGCGTGTGTGCGTATGGGTGTGTGTGTGTGTGTGTGTGTGTGTGTGTGTGTGTGTGTGTGTATGTGTGTATGCGTGTGCGTGCATGCAGGCAGCATGCCATGGCGTTCTGCAGCGCAGTACCAGTGTGTGGGTGCGCGGTGTGTGCAGCGCTTCAGCGAAGGCGCATTAATGCAGAATGTTTTTACCCTCTGTGTCATGTGCCCCGATGGGTCAGAGTGAGGTCAGGGCAAATAAACTGTGTGAGTGTTTATAGTGTCAGCAGGAGTGGGGTGGAAGAGGGATGCGGGGCTGGCGTGTGTACCTTTCACTCAGCCTCCATTCCGTCCCTTAACTTTCCTTTCTTTCACCCCGTTGTCTCTCGCAATTTTTCAATTTCATTCCTTTCGCCAAAAGCGCATGCATTTAACCGAATGCAGTTTTCACACAGAAGAGGAATAAAAGGAAAATAGCAGGCTAAACGGTTCACAGTGGTGAGAAATAATAAAATAAAGTATTTAGTTCTAAAGCTCCCTCTTTCTCCCTGCACTATACTCACGTGTGCTAAACAAGCCTTGGCGCCTGTATGAAAAAGGAAAGTTTGGTGGGGAGTTGTTGTTTAGTCTCCTGCTCTTGGCTGTCGGTCCTGTCGCAGTCCATTCCATGGAGTGGTTCTTTTTTGGTTCAGAGAGAGTACCACGTCCGGGAGGGGCAGGGCAGAGGGAGGAGCTTCTTTTTTTGGTCCAATTATCAAAGTGGGAAGTTTATCGTGAGGGAAATTTGTGGCTTTATGCACCAACATGCGTATGGCGCCCAGCACGGGCGTCGTCAGGGAAACGGCGCTCTCGCAACGATGACTGATCGCTCATCTGAGAATTGGTCAATGAATCCTTCAAGGAACCTGTCATTACCTTCTTCCTGTGCGGCTGGACCACATGGTCCAGGTCACTCTGTTTTGGGAGCTATCAAGCACAGTTGAATGAAAGAACTTAAAAGCAAAATCGTTGTTTCACTGCAATCTGTGGACAGCACAATTAGTTTTGCATGTATGGAGAGATTTTTACATTTAAGAAGTGTTAGGAAATTAGCAGCTGCTTAAGAAGACTTAGGAAGTGTGCAGCTGCTATAGTGATTTTAGAAAAAACATCCTCCTGACTATAATCAATTATGTTTAATATGCATCTGTTTATCGGGGAAACATGCTCATAAGCTATAGAAGAATTTCACAAAGCAGATCGTCTAAGAGGCTGTGACTTTTGACCTTTGCCCTCGGTGATGTTGTGCAGATGGTTTGCGCACATATTTTTTGTAGTTCTTTAGTAGATTTGAAAAAATATCTAACAAAAAGAATTTTCGAGAATCAGAACTCTGGCCACAAACGAGACCATAAAAGTAAAACTGGACAGGGTGAAGATCTATTGGATAGTGTTATGTATTTGTGTGTTGTGTTTGTTGTGTTGTTGTTATATTCAATATTCAAGTTAAGTATGGTTTATTTCTTTATTTCTATAAATACTTTCCAGTAAGATGGCCTTATTGAATTCTGCACTTTATAAAATGTATAAGAATGAAATGTGGCCTTGTTTTTGTGCATGCATGCATGGGTGTATGTCAGTGGTTCATGAGCATGATACAGTTCAAGTTCATGGCGGAGAGAAAGCGAAAGAGAGGTGCTTGTGGTATTGAATTCTTACATGAAATTTGTTTTCCCCTAGGAAGATGGCTGCCTTGAGTGTTCATTGTCTCGTTCTCAGTATTTGTGTAACCATGGGGACGTGAAAAGTATTGTCCGACAACCATTGTCACCCAAGGGGCAGCAGGATCACACTTTGTTCTGCTTTTATCTGCACCAACACAAACAAACCCTACTCACCGCAGTGACCACTCGCAGTTTCACTGCTGTTTTTCATATTACTTTACCGAACGTGAACTCTTCTAGTCTCAGAGGTCAGCAGAACTGACGCAGTTTCCTCATTCCAACCGAAAATGGTAGAGCACTTCCGGATTTTAAGGTTCGGTCCCCTTATTCGATATTCAAAAACCGCATGCTGTGATTTTGCACGGTTCTTTGTGCATATTTACAGTGAAATAATGCTGATTGAACCCAAATGTGGGTTGTCTTATGTCAATAGAAGCCGATGCTGTGCTTTTGTGCTTGCATGTGCGCACAAGGACATCCTGAGTGTGTCCGGTGGAGGGCAGATGGAAAGGTCACATCACGGAAACAATAATACTGTTTGGCAGGCGTTGTCCCGCTCCAAACAGGACTTCTGGGAAGCGTTCCGTTCAGCGAAGGCTGCCTTGCTGTGCAATGTGGGCCCGGTTTGGGGCCCGGTTCAGACGATATGCCGTGCTGCCGGACGGGAAGCGCTCCTCCGGACCGCGTTTCAGGTCTTCTTACGCCCCCCGCCCTGTCCGAGAGAGAGCGAGAAGCATTCAGCAGCGCGTCTCCTGCGCGAACCCGGCCGACGTTCTGCTGGCCGCCAGCGGAGCAGAAGCGAGCTTTCGCTCTCCGCAGACGTCACGCCACAGAGACGCAGAGCCTGCCAGCCCCCGATGGCTTCGGAACGACGCTGTAATTAAATTGTGCCGTCGCTTATGTCATCCCCTGCATTTTCTTACCGCGCTCCTGAAAGCGCGCCGGGCCGACCTTGCCTTGCTCGCAACGGGGGGGGGGGGGAGAGGGGGAGAGGCTGAACTGTGGATTTCAGCGCGTGGCAACATCCCAGCGATATTTACATTGTAAACCTGCCCGACTGCTCTGAATCGAATTTTTATCCCGAGCATAATGTACAGTAACATCGCCCCCCCCCCTCCCCGTGTTGGATAAAGACCTTTGAAAAGCACAGCGGGTAGATTATTTATTTGGCTTCAGTATTTGCCTTTGTCTATACCTGCCTCTAGGTGCTGGCCTCCTCTTTCACATGCAGCTTGTGCTGTTGATCGTTTGCACAGCTGGGGTCTTTTTTTTTTTTTGCGGCTGAGCCGGGCTGCCTACCTGTAGCGTCGCCGAGCGCGCGCCCGTTTGAAGCCAGCGCCGGCCTGCACGCTCAGGAGTCAAATTCTCCGCTGCTTCCTGTAGGTCAAGGGTCACCGCAGGTCAGTGTCTTGCACTCTTCCCATGAGGCTCCTGCGGCTGGAGCGGGTGATGCGGGCAGGAACTGCCGCGGTGTCTGGGGTAGTGGGCAATGCCGCCGAGCAGGTTTTTCTGTGGGTGCGATGCCCAGAATCACAGCGCTCACGCTAAGATAGGGAGAGGATAGTTTTAAAGCTTGGCAGTTTGTATTTTACTGTACTTCTGCGGGGAAAAAAAATGATTGAAAGGCAGGGTAAAAAGACAACGCTGATCTGAACAGTGTATCTGCGAAGGAAACGGTTAATCTTCAGTCTTCATCAGCCGCGGAAATCGTCAGTCAGAGTGCAGAAACCGAATTGAAACCAGATCATCTACTACAGTGCGGTTATATTTTGATCAAGGTTTTTTTTGTTGGTGGAGAACAAAATAGGAACCAAAACAAAATGAGAGAATATTATCAGGGGTGTAATTGCTGCGGTGTAAAAAAAAATGCCATCACAGTGGCCGTTTGTGAAGCTGGGCGAGTGCACTGAGTGCATTCGAGAGTTTTGAGTTAAACGCTGGCCTTCGGCGTGTAACGATGCCGTACGAGAGGGCATTTTCTGAAGGCTTTCTGGGAAAGGAAAGAAAGGTGCACACACGCAATTGGGGGGGGGGGGGTATGTCTGTGCTTCTCATCACAGGACCCCCCCCATGACTCCTCAGTGGGCTGTGGATCTGAAATTTCTCCAGATGTCAGAGGGAGCATCAGTCGGGGAGAGGGCCGGGTCTGGGATGCTGGCGGCTTGGGGAGGGGTGAGACGGGGTGGGTATGTTGTGGTGTGAGGGGAGAGATTGGGAGAGGTTCAGGCAATAAAAAATGGCTTAAAGCGCGTTATGTAGGTCTGAATACTGCAAAGAAAATGAAGTCTGGCCGAGCAGTGAGGGTACCCCGTGCCCCAATGGTGTGGGACACGTGCCTTATCTCAGTTTGTCATCAGTGGGTCATAGTGCACGCTTTTTACCCCTAATGGTCTGAGCAAAAAATGCCAATGTTTTCATATAAATATGTGTGTGTGTGGTCACACATGTGTTTGTGCTTGTGCACATGGGTTCTGGTGTGTGTGTGTGTGTGTGTGTGTGTGTGCGTGAATGTGTGTATGGCTCTGAGAGATCAAACAGACACCACAGTGCTTTATTAGTTTTGTTTTCATCTTTTAAAAAAGGGTGATTGGAATGTCACAGTGCCAGCAGGGTGTTCCTTATGTAAGAAGGGCTGTCCTGTCCCAGGCAGAGAGAAGTGAAACAAAGTGCTGTTCTGTTTTTCAGAAACAGCCTGCACAGGCCACCATAGGGCACATACATGTACTGTATACACACACACACACACACACACACACACACACATTCACAAGCACACTCATGCATGCACACAAGTACCCTGGCATGCACACACACACACACACACACATGCTCAGCAATGTTGGGTTTTGGAGCAGAGTACAAAACAGGGAGGGAGGGAGGGAGGGCAGTTAAAACGAATTTATTGCCCTGATGTTTTGGGACTAATCCTAGCATGGTGGGTCCCACTGATTACACGTATTGGGGGAATTTGCGCCGCCTCAGTCGCGATTTTTCACAGCGCGGTGCTGCGCGGTACAGCGCCGGTTCCCCCCTGTCTCCCCCCGGCTCCCCGCCCTAAAAAAAATGTGTGCAGGGGTGAGGCGTGTCAGCCGCGACTCCCACCGCCTCCCTCTCCGCGCTCCCCTTCCCCGCGCGCGTCGCTCGGCAGAGAGGGCTCCAGCCCTCCTATAGATAAGATAAGAAACACATGCTCTGTGCCGCTCCACAGCCAGGGAGTCCCAGACGGACCTGGTGACGCACGCGCTCCCCCCTCCGCTCCCCGCTCCCCGCACCCCGCACCCCGCACCCCCCCCGTGTCAGGCGAGTGAAAAGTAGTGCCTTGGCAGCCTGCCCTTGACGCTGCGCCAGGGGGAGCGTGCTATTTTATTTTATTTTTCCAAATAAAAGGGCCTTTGAGTTTCAGCACCTCTTTGTTCTGGTCACTGTCCTCTCCTTTTCTTTTCTGGCTCGCTTCTCGATACGCGTTCCCTTGTTTTCCCGGCCTTTTATTCTCCGGTCTCTCCATTGTCTGGTCTCCATCCTCTCTCATTTAATTATTTATTCTCCTGTCTCTCCATTGTCTGGTCTCTATTCTCTCATTTAATTTTCTATTCTCCTGTCTCTCCATTGTCTGGTCTCTAGTCTGTCTCATTTAATTCACTTTTATCTGGTCTCTCCATTGTCTGGTCTCTGTTCTCTCTCGTTTAATTCTCTATCCTCAATTCTTCGGTCTCTCCATTGTCTGGTCTCTATTCTCTCGTTTAATTCTTTGTTCTCCGGTTTCTCCATTGTCTGGTCTCGATTCTCTCTCGTTTAATTCTCTATTCTCCGGTCCGATCTCCGCCTGTCTGGTCTCTGCTCTCCGGTCTCTCGTCAGATCGCAGGCTGTAGGCCTCTGACTCCTTCACATTCCTGTTTGAATGCCAGAGCAGCGCTCGACTGGGGCAGCAGGCTCATCTTTAGCCTCTAGCACATCTTTCATTCCTGTTTTAACTCCAATACATGTAACATTTTTTTCATTTTTGAATTTATATTTCGTGTTAAAAGCAAACATTTCATGTTAATGAAAGTTTTAGGTGATGATTTTATAAAAAACATTTGGTTAACCAGTTTTTAATATTTTCATGGTTATCAGGTTATTCACTAATCACTAAGCCCCTAATTAAATGCTGCATAAATCATACTTCATCTAAAATTTAACTTATGCATTTATTTGCTTGTTAACAGCATGACATGGAAAAAAAAGACTGTAGAATGGAAATGAAGCAAATATTTATTCCTTTATCACAACAGTTTTTCATTCTCATTTTCATTCAATTTAAATCCCCTGGTGCTCTGCACTCATTGTAGAAATAATCCAAGAATATCACTTTTAGCTTGGATTTTTTTAGCGGTAATTTACTTAAGCCGTCATTTTTTTTCCCGCATGCAACTTTCTTCCTCACTCTCTCCTGAGTCATCTGTCCCCGTAGAAATAACATTACCTCCACTCGCTAGGACACATTCCCTCTCGAATTACCAGGACCTGTCTCCCAAATTGGATCAGAAAAGGTCATGTGATGTGGATTTACTCCACGGACGGGAAGGGCAGACCCACTGACTGGCACAGGTACGTGACCCCAGATAGTGGCGCGATTAGACAGGGAGATTTGGCGCGGCACTCTGCGTGCAACGGCGAGCCAGTTGCTCTTGATTTGTGTTGCTGAGAGTTCCCGACACATCATACGAAGAATTACTGACTTCCTGCTCATTTGCTTTGTCAGCACTTTGGCATGAAAGCAGAACAAATTATAACCGAGTGCAGAACCTTAGAAAGATGTGTCTTGTGAAACATGAAAAAATAAATACAACGTGTATTCTTTCTTAAACTGGTACTTTTTTTTTTAGTGGCAATGTTAATTTAATACCTGGATAGTTATCTTAGCTCATTGTAATTATTTGACATTGTTTATCCAGGGTAGATTAGGTATTTCACATTTGTACATGTTGTCCATGTTTACAGCTGATTGCTTGCTGTTACCAATCAGGTTTAGCGCTTTGCTCTGGAGTGCAATAGAAGGAACTAACATGGGAATCATGCCTGCAAAGTCCTTCTTACTTTCTTTTTGCATTGTACCTGTACACTTTGGTATTTCGCCTTTTTCAACTAGGACACATTGGGGCCGTTGTATAGAATGACCCAACTTGGATTCTTTCTTCCTGAATTCATTGCTTTGCGTAATTGAAAGTTCATTTTCTGTCCGTGTGCAGGGATGTAGTGTGACCTCTGTTTGTGGTCAAAGGCGGACGTGTGCTGGAACTCAGGGTCGTTTCTCGCTTCTTATTCGCCACACGGCAGCGCTGGTCATGGAGAATTAATGAGAATCATCTTCCATCGCGTTGATCTGCGGCACATCTGTTTTTTTTTCTTCCTTGTGTCCGAGTAAACGTAATAAGGTCCTGCGGGTTGTGAACAAAGGTAATTTGTCCATTCGCCTTTTTTTTCTCTGTGCAATCCCAGCATGCCCTTCACCTTCATTTTTTAACACTGACCTTTTCTGTTTAGACATGGTGGGCCCGTGCGATTTATGAGCCATGTGTTTAACTTACTAGATAAAAACGCATTCTTTTTGTACTATGCGCTCTCTTGGTAGAACAAACTTATTTAGTGAATCTTTTGGAATAAGGAATGTCGAGGATGTTGTTCTGATTTAGGGTTAAACACCATGGCTGTTGCAGGACAGTGTTAAGTGTATGCTGTGAATCAGAAATGGCACAGAAGGTATCAAGATTGCATTAGAGGGAATTCCTTCTCTTTGCGTGGCTTGTTTTTGGGATTTAATTGTGGAAATTGAAAGGTGCTCAGTGCGACAGGGAGGATTTCAGTCGCGCGCTTCCATCAGTGCTTCATAAAACGAGGCTATAAATCGCTGAAGCGATCGTCACAGGGAATATTCATTTAATTCCTAGAATTTGGGAGCGACGCCAAAGGCTGTTTGTTCAAACGCCGCCGCGGGTTTCGCCGTGCTCAGTTCGCGAAGTTTGAATCTTCCCGTGGAAAGCAATGGCTGTAAAGGGCAGCAACTCTGGGGGCTGTCTTCCTGGCCCGGTTCCCCCTTCCTCCTGTCTGGATTATGCCTTCCCCACTGAAATAATTATGTTCTAGCTTGTGTGCAGTTGACAACTTTCAGGAATGAAAATGTTTTAAATAATCACGGCTAGTTGTCATGACCTAAGGTAACCTTTTGCTGCTGGAAAGCATCGGGGCTTGTGCACTCTGGGTAATATCAGCAGTAGTGGTTAATAGGGGAGAAGTTCTCACCACAAACAAGTGTTTCTGTGACCATAACCATTCATAAATATTGTTTTATTCTAAAGGGCAGTTTTCTGAAAGTACTACATGTACTTTGCATGTGACTGTGAGGTTTAGTGCTTCTACTTAATTACTATAATTTTTAAAAATAAATCTTCCTCTAATTCACATATTTATGTTTATAATTCTGTTTCATTAAATGTTGGATACATTGCATATTTTTTCAGTTAGGACAGTGTAAATAGTTTAGGTTTTCTGAAGTGCCCACAATACTTTCTGGTAGCAGCTTTACAGTGCAGCAAGTGCATAACAAAACAGAAATAAAAAGAAAATCAAATGTACATGAGTAAAATTTTACAATAAATAGATAAATAAACCTAAGCTGACAGCAATACTTGTATTGTAAAGTCTCAGTATTTCCTGTTTCGGCTGCTTCATGCGAGTTTTACATTTATAGATGCAGTAAAATGCCATGGGTATTTTTGTTTTGCTATGTGGTATTTCTTCAGATCTTGAAACGGTTCAGGGTCATGTCAGGGAACTGAGTCACATCCCGGGAGCTGGGAGGAGAGCCCCCCGCCCTGCACGACCATCGTCAAGCCACACAAAGTATATTTCTTTTTTTTTTTTTTTAAAGAAAAAAAGAAGTGTGACATCATCTAAGGACAACCAAGGGAATACATGACCATGCTTAGCAGCTCTAAAAGAAAAAAAGGGACAGAAGCGAGTAGCATTACTGTAGAAATAAGGACAGACGCGACACAGGCAGAGAATTGAGGCCTCATTAAAGTTCCGTTGAAGAGACGTTCTGGAACTCCCCCTCGGAATACAACGGTGAATCTCGCCGTTGGTCATCTGATATGGTGATACTGGATTAAGCGGCCTGTGATTTTTGGGTCTCCTCTGTTCTTTTGTGCCCATGTTTTTTTTTCATGCACTTTGCACATCTTGCTGACTGCTCTGCTGACTGCTCCCACCAAGCACAAGGAAGGTGAGACAGAGAAAATGGACACAGAAATGGTGACAAACTTCTGTTTTCCTGTTAACCTTTACCCACCTCCCAACTCAAGGGCATACAGTTCTGTAGCCGTACATGAAAACATTACCTTCACATTAGAAATACACATTCACTCTCCCACAGTGGCTGGAGGCCTGAGGCTGCATTGTAGTGTTTAGTTAGTAAGACCTTATTTCAGGACTCAGTTAAACTACCAAGGCTTTTCCACAGGCAGTACTGTGTGATGTCATATATGCTGTGCATTTTGAATAGGTGGTCATGGATCTTGAAGTATAGAGAGGTTGATGATTGTAGTCCACGCCCTCACAGTGAATGTTACTTTTTTCTTCATTCTTACACAACATGGAGTAACCAGTGATATTTGTTGGCCTATCGCATCGTTGCATCATCCTCCATTAGTGCACAAGAGTGCGCATTAACACATGGTCCTATCAAACTGATGCAGTAAGTGGCTGTTTTTTTTCTCTCTAGTCCACCAGCTGAGCTGCCGAGAAGAGAAGAAAAATGATTCAGTTGCTTGCATGACGCTTTTGTGAGGAGCAGAACGTCTGTACCTGATTAAAAAAATACAAACCCCCCCAACCCCCTCATGTCATCACCATCGCCCCTTTGGAATGATGCATTATGGGCCAAACCGATACTTGTGTTCCAGCACGCGAACGGGTGTCTTTTTGGTTCTTTGTGGTGAAATCCAGTGAATGTTGCTGAAGACCCCTACACAGAAGTTCAGTAGCATCCTCCCTGTCCCAGAGACATCTCATGTTACTTGTTTTGGTTTTTGTTTTTTTTTCCCCCAGGCTGGTGGATCACTTAGAACAAGATGTGATTCACAAAGATGGCTGTATGGATGACAGTTAGAAAAGACAGTTAAAAGAACAAAAGCATGTCCTAATAACCAGTGTAAATATTATGTGCACACAGGAATTTTGAAGTCGCTTTCCCAGACCCCAAATTTCTGGTTGCCCCAGGAAACCATCAATATCAGGCCCTTGGTTATGTGTCTTCAAGATCATGGCTTAAAATCCCCTGGGCAGTGACACATCGCTGTTGCTACGTAGAAAATAGGACAGTTAATTTGCTTAATGCATCGCTTGCATAACTGCGGTCTCCTGAACCAAAGTTTGCCTGCGCACATTATTTCGCGATGACTGATTTTTCTTTTCCCCCCACCGCGTGTCCATGATCAGACTTCAATAAAGCGTGGGCCATTCCTCTGTGAGTAATGGTGCGCTGAACTTTTTTCCAAACTCCCCAGGCAATATGGCCAAAATCAAAACTCACTACAAGATGGGCGTACCCAGGGGACAATCGTGCGATGAGAGCCTGGTCTCGTTCCCAAACTCATCGTGTATTGACGCTCGGTCAGAACCCCTCAGCGTCACCGTGCGGCACAAGAGGAGTCCATTGCCGTCATTTCTGGACGTCCACGGCATCTCCATAGACTTCAGTAGACGCGCTCAACGTCTTCGTGTTGACACCAAGGGTGAACGTTTTCCATGCCAAGGGTAAATGGGAAGAGGATATCGTGCCAGATCAAGTTACAATCTAATGTAAATGTAATGATTTCATAAAATTAAACATTGTTTATTTGTTTCGTGATTCGCTAACTAAAAAGATATGCCCTTCCCCTGTACCATTCACCCTTGGTGACGCCAAGAGCAAAGGGGAACAGTATATCGTGCCGATCTAATGTAAATGTAATGATTTCATAAAATTAAACATTGTTTATTTGTTTCGTGATTCGCTAACTAAAAAGATATGCCCTTCCCCTGTACCATTCACCCTTGGTGACGCCAAGAGTAAATGGGAACAGTATATCGTGCCAGATCAAGTTACAATCTAATGTAAATGTAATGATTTCATGAAATTAAACATTGTTTACATGTTTCTGGATTCACTAACTGATAAGATATGCCCTTCCCCCGTCCCATTCACCCTTGGTGGCACCGAGGGTTTTTTTAAATGTCTGTGGGGATACCTAGGGCGTCCTGAAATGACGCCAAAGGGCTCTTTGTGCGTCTTCTAGTGACTCCAGGGCTTCTGACCAAGCGTCAGTATGTGACGAGTTGGGAATGAGAACGTGTTAATGATGGAAGTGGGGACAAATTGGAATACATCATAGGCTATAATTGAATGCAACTTTATTTATTTATTTATTTAAATCCAGCAAAAACCGTTTTGGTGTATTATGGTTCTTGTCACATAAAATCTCCCACTTCACTTTGTTCAGGGTTTGTTCGAAGTTAAAAGAACAAATGTTTTCAAGATATGATGATCCCAAATAAATACCACTTTTTTGTCCCCTCATAAATCCCGTTATTGACCAACTTTTTATTTTGTGGAAGCGGTGCTGTATGCTAGAGGTGAATTTATGTGGGGCAGGGACTGGTATGTGTGCTTGTGTGCCTGCTTGTGTGCGTATTTGTGCATTTGTATGCATGCATATATGCATGCATGTTTATGTGCATGCTTGCATGCATGTTTATATGCATGCGGTCATGTGTGTTTTTGTGCATGCGGGTGTGCGTGTTTATGCGCATGCTTGCATGCACCTTTACGTATATGCGAGCATGCATATTTATGCACGTGTGGGCGTGCGTGTTTATGCGTGTGCACTCGCTACCTCACATGGGCCGGGAGGGATCCGTGTGCTTCAACTCCAGGTTGTTTTGTACGGAGCTCAGCCCTAAATAATGGCGGCGGCCTAAACTAAGTCCGGTGCACCCAGGCCCCTCTTTTCCTCAGAAGAGAACAGGAGGATCGGCAGAAGAAGAAGAAGAAGAACTGCCTCACCAGACAACTTGCTTACCCTCCTGACCTTTGGCCGTGGCACAGAGAGGGCTTGTTCTGAGAACAGTTTGCTTTTCGTCCTGTTCAGACAGCAGTGTGTGATAAATGGCGTCTGAGTCCAGCGATTTGTTTAGTAATTGCCGGCTCCATTGTATTTTGTTTGTTTTTCGTTTCAGCAAACCTGACTGGACAGGTTCTTTAATGTGCTTTCCAGGAAATCTGTGCCAAATTTAAGGCACTAGTCTCTGCAGCCAAACTTTTGTACAATTTCCATTTGTTGGAATCTACTTCGTTGTTTCCAAGAAGGAAATATTTTATCTTTGTTAAACTAGTTTACTACCTAATATCCAGTGTTGCCTTGAAGATCATTACACAGGATTACTCAAAAGATGAGTATTTACCCTGTGATTTCAGGTGTAGGAGTATTTAAATAATTATTAGAACTTTTTCCCCAGATGGTGTTTACACTGTTTCAGCAATATTAAATCTATTATACGTAGAGTAGAATGTAGCTGGTCTGTTCCATTTTATCTGTTGAGAATTGGAGCATTGCTGTGTGGCTAGGGCTGCTGTCTTCCAGGGGGTTGGGGGGGGGGGGGGGGCTGGGGGGGCTGTGGGGGGGAGGGGGACAAGGCGTGACTGGGCGTCTGCCTCCCTCATGTGATGATTTCGTAACTTTGATGATTTCGTATGTGAATATGTGATCTAGCTCTGTAATATTGTGCTAATATTATTATTTGTTTGAGGCAAATCTGTGAAGTCCTCTGGAGAGGGGGTTTTGGAGGGGCGAGTGTTGGGGTGTAAAACACCTCTATGTCGTAGTTTATGATCAGCTCGCTTGGATGAACAGGGAGGCAGGCCAGAGGCGCGGGTGGAGGGTGAGGGACGGGGCGGGGGCGGGGGAGGGGGGGGGGGCGTCAGGGTTAAAGGCTTCACACATTATGTGTTTCTGGGGATCATTCGCAGTGTGTGTCTGCTTTGTATTTGGGAGAGCAAAGTGAAATCCTGCCAAAAGACCCAAGCTGGCTTTTCTCTCTGCTTCAGAGCTGCTGTGTGCGCTGTCCTGTCTGGGCTGCTAAGATTTTTTTGTAATGACAGCTCAGTGTTCATGCATTTTCACTCATAAATGTGTTCATATTTTATAGAATAATGCTGCGAAAGATTTTGGGGATGCAGTTGAAAAATAGCAGAGTCTTAAATAGGCAGCTATGGGGTCAAATATGCCCCAAATGGTGCACTTTGTCCACCAGTTTTTTTGAATATTTTTTGTAATCAAATCTCAAACGTGCGTCAAATACCGTCTTTCTGAAGAAATTTTTCTGTGGGAACATCTGGTACATCTGGGAATTGTATGTGGAAATTCACACGGAATGACCCAGTGACACTGCCGCCTACCAGTGCATGTTGTGCAACGGCTGAGTCAGTGAGCAGATCCCGTACAGTGAGCTGCTAGCGTACGCGCGCGCGTGTCCGTGCGTATCCGTGTCTGTGTATGTCAAGTTGGGATCAAAAGAAGTCTGCAGTAAGTGGTGCTTTCAGCTGTCAGTTCCCACTTACGCTTTATTTACACACATTTCACCGAGCAGCTGCTCTAATCCAGCCTGATTCGGGCTGTTTGAAGTTGTACCTGCACACGTGCAGCCTGCTCTTTAACCCCTTGGCTGTGCTGGAGCTTTACTGGAGCACTTGACGTGGAGGTGCCAGGATTCCCGGAGTGAAACGGGGATCGTTCCATCTTGCGACTCCGAGCCACAGTCCGCAGGTCCGCAGTCCGGCGCTGTAGATGCCGCGCCGCGCGGGCGCCCAGTTGTTTTACGTTAATGGCGTTACGGGCGTGCGATGCGAGACAGATGGGGTTTCAGCGCTGGGGCCGGCGTGTTCCAGAGGGAGGCGTGTGGGCGGCAGGGAGACGGAGGTGCTCCAGATGTGCATCGTCACGACGACAGCGGGAATTTGCATAATACCCGATCGTCGCAGTGGTGCTACCGGGTGCTGGACCCGGACGGCTGTAGATTCAAGCCGGTTGTAGGCCTCGGGCCGTGGGCATTTTGTTTTCACAGTAAACGTCTGCTGCAGATATGCTGGTTGAAGTTACTCTTCAAGTGCCTGTAATGACGGTTTGATCTTAAGTAAATACGGTAACCTTCCCCCTATGCAATGATGTAAACTGCCATCATGCACCACACATGGCTGTTAGAGCCAGTGTGTCCTTAGTAGGAATGGTGTGCCCACATGAACCTTTACACACACACACACACACACACACACATAGGATAGAACATAGTCCAGGGTGATGTCGTGGGAAAGGCAGTCTAGGCACTAAATGTCCCTCGGCATTGTTAGCACCTGTCTGGATTACGTACACAATCGCTCAGTGGTAGTCCTAGCCTCCCTCCTTTCTGTTGAATCTCTCCCACTTTTTTGTTTATGCCTCCCTGACTCCCTCGTCTCCTCTGTTCAAGTCTTTTTTAAATTTATTTAATGTCATCATTTCGTGAGTGAGGTCAGCTGAGAACAATTTCTCATTTCAAATGATGAAGTGACATATAACTGGCTTTACCTGAGACGCATGTAAAAATTACATTCTAGTGTATTTCTACAGGATGCACAGTACAGACTGTACATAATTCAACGATAATATATTTGTAATACAACACAACTGAATGAACGCTAGTGAGTAATATGTATATATTTGTATATGGAGACACCCCCTCCACCCCTCCGGCCCTTACTCATGCACTTTGCTAACAGACATTGGCAGCAGCTCTGCGGGTTCTTGTGAAACTCGGAGAAAGTGCAGCAAACGTTCTGGGCAAAGTTCTGAACGTCGGTGGTGGATGAAGTGAGCTGGGCCTCTTTGATGTAAATAGCTGCTGTGTTGTCTAAGGCACTCTATGCATGTGTTATTATCATACATGCATGTACCATACTATTGCACTATTGTTATCTATTTATTATTATTATTATTATTATTATTATTATTATTAGTATTAGTATTATTGCATTATTTATCCCCCTCCACATGGACCCTATGGAAACCAGCGCAGGGAGCAACATGAGGGTTGGATCAGCCACTCCCCCGCGGTGCCTGATAGGATATACTTGGATCGCGGAATGCCCCGATCCGACATCGTCAGCTGAAATGGCTGTCGAGCCATCTGTTTTCTTTTAAGCATTCAAAGAGCAGACTCTGTTTTCATGCATCATGTTTTTTTTTCTTTTTTTTTTTTTCTTTTGCGCTCTGAGCGGTCCGTAGCTCTCTGCCTCTCTGCTTCTTCCCGGGGATCCAGTGCGCTTCCAGGCCCAGACCCACTCTGAACCGTGCGGGTTCCACAGGTGTGACGCAGCTGTGCTCCTGTTCTGCATGCGCTCAGTCTGAACCAGCTGCTGCCTTGCCTTGTGTGCAATAAGGTTTCTATTTCAGAAATTGCACATTTTTTTTGGAACAAATAAAAATTTCCCGTGAATTCGTAAATATGTGCATATGCATCTACCAGCTAACATCACTGTACATCTCCTGCGTTTTGTGACATGGTCAGTTCATGGTAATTAGAAAGCTGTGTCTTTTGTGTGGTTGGATGTAGAGTATAGGACACTGGGCCCTTACGCTGGGCCCTTGACCCGTTACTCTGGTTTGATGCTGTATTCAGTGACCAATCTTGGCTGTCCCTTGATACTTATTTACAAACGTTCTCAAGTTAATATTATACTCTGAACGGAACTTACTTATAGGTTCAAAGATCAACCTTAGGTAAAGTGTCTAAAGCTGTAGGCGGTCACGTGACCACTTCAGTGCATGACCCAAAGTGATGTTCCCTCCGGTGTGTTTTTTTTTTTTTAGTTGTTTATTTTAAACGTTGACCCCTGAGTGCTGCCGATGGCGCATCTGAGCGTCCGAAAAGAGCGCCGGGCCGGTTCAGGCCCCGCGGCGGGAGGAGGTGATCCGCCAACCCCGGACGCATTAAATACGTACTTTACGTCGGCGGCGGCTTCACAAATGACTGTTTGCTCAACAACAAAGGACAATAAAGGACTGCATTTAGGCGGCTCTCCAGGACCTAATTGTCTATTAAGTGCAATCAAGCTTCCCTTTTCCCTTCCTTAGAATGGCCTGGGCCTTTCTACGAGGAGACTTTGTGGTACAGTAAACACTTAGTTTACTCCAGGAAGCGGGGGGATGGAGGGGGGCGGGGGTGGAGTGGGGGGGGGGGTTCCCTGTGGGCATGACACAACAAGGCCCTCACTCCCTCCCCACATTGTGTCCCACACTGGTGAAACCTGTTCTCCAACTGTCCATTTTCACTCTGTGAACAGTTAAGGGGTCTGATCTTGGGGTATAGAAAACTTACTATCCCAGACTATAAGAGCTGAGTTCTCATGTACATTTTGCAGTGCTAATTAAGGTGGTTCTCAGTGGCATAAAAGTGTGCGAAGTAAGTGTTGGGAACAGACGTAGCTGCAATCTTGTCAGATTCAATCAAGATTCCTGTACAATATCTCTGTAATCCATCTAGTTTACAGTGTGGTTGCTGGAGAGTTATTTGGGACAAACATACAATCACAATTTAGCAGGAGACGGATTGGCAAAATAAAATTCGAACTTTTAATTTTTTTTGCCAAACAGTAAGAGTCAAAGATCTTTTTTTATTCTCCCTCGCTTTAGGTCTCACGGACGAGAAGGTCAAGGCATACCTCTCTCTGCACCCTCAGATGCTGGAGGAGTTTGTGTCGGAGAGCGTGAGCGCAGAGACGATCAGCAAATGGCTGCAGAGGAAGAACAGCAGCAGGATCAGTGGTAAGAGTCACGGGGGAATGTTCCGGAAACCCGTAGCGTGGGTCCAGGCTGTGTCGTGCCCGTCTGTGCCCGGGTGGGTCCGTTGCTGGAGTGGTTCTCAGTCTGTCTGTCGGCACCGCAACCTGCCTCCGTACACATTAAGAGAGAGCCACAATGGCCGTTTGAACAGGAGGACTTGTGCTGTGTGAAAACCCTGCTGGTGTTGCCTTCAAGCTGTTCCACCGTTTGCTGCTGCAACCTGTTAAAATCAGTCTCCCCCCACCCTGTAGGACGGGAGGTGCTCCTTACTTTGCCCAGAGATCTTCTAGGTTTTGAGATTTCCAGCTTGACCCGAAATTGCTTCGTTGTTGCACAACGGCTTGTGGTCTGCAGGGAGTGATCATCTGGTGCACTGGGACCGCTAACAGCTGAAGGTCAATGCAGGAAGTTCAGCGGCAGTCAGTTCAAACCAACTTTTATGCAGGAAAAGGAGAAAATACGAAAGTCTCAACTGCCAGTAATAACAAAAAAAATCATTCGCTTATTCTGTTGGAATTGCAAGCATTATTATGTATTATTTTTTTATCAATTTGCTAATCTTGATAGATAGTAAAACAAGTAATGAAACCTTAGCTGCTGAGCTGGTAATGCTAAGATCCGTGGACTGTGGAAACCAATGACTGAAATTTAAAATTTAAAAAATAACTGTCAATCATATGAACATGTTATTGCCAATGCCTCGTTATGTAAACCATGCTCCCTTGGTACATAAATAGCCAGTGATTGTCCCAATTGATAGTTGCAGAACTCCTATATATGACTCAGTGTCAAACATGGACATTTTATGTCGGTTGTCCTTCATTGTGTTTTGATGTTTGGGATGGGGAGGCAAGGACAATTAGAATTTTATACTACAGAAATAATTCCAGAAGGTTTTAAAGAGCCCAGTAGGTGCATCTCCACTGGTTTTTTGGAGGTCTCTGCTTGCAGGAGGTGCAGAAAATTACTTTCAGAAGAAAGCCAAAATTGGTTGAATGACCCAATCAGCCGAGACACGACGGTCCGTACCCACAATGCACTGTTTACAATCTCTCTCTTTCACAATCAACAAGCTGGCTTTTTCCACTGGAAATAATCACACTCTCCCCAGGTAGCTCACTGGTGGAAAAGTGCCAGGTCATGTGTTTATAATCCCTGTCCATAGCGTTATACATATACTGTTACACTGTATGTTGAGTATGAGTGTTTGTATGTGTGTGTGTGTGTGTGTCTGTATGCATGTGTGCACCTCAGTGTGTGAGTGTGTGTGTGTGTGTGTGTGTGTGTGTGAATGAGGGTGTGTGTGAGTGTGTGCATATGAGTATGAGTGCGTGTGTTTGTATATGTTTGTGTTCATATGGGTAGGACTGTGTGTGTGCGTGTGTGTGTGTGTGTGTGTGTATGTGCGCATATGAGTAGGACTGTGTGTGTGTATATGTATACATATAAGTAGGACTATGTGTGTATGTGTGAGTGTGTGAGCAAGTGCATATGAGCATGGCTGTGTGTGCACGCGTCTGTGTGTATGTGCGTGCATGTCTGTCCCTGTGCACCTCACAGAATAAACAGGAGGGAAGGTGGCGGGGGCATGCAGTGGGGGCTTGTGGGTCTCCACGGGTCGTTAAACCCATTTGAGTGGGCCGGCCGGTTCTGAGCCGCGCGTCAGGATGCTGCCTGGCTGACAGACCCACCAGGATAGCGCCCCCCCCCCTCCCTCAAACCCCCCCTCCCCTCTCCACCGGAATCCAGAACGGGCTCACACCGCTGGCTGCCCGCCAAGTCCAAGCCTCTGACGTCAGAACTGGCCCCCGGGGACTGGCTCGGGCCAGCGATGGGGGTGAGGGGGGGTGAGCGGGGGGGGGGGTGACGTGGGGGGGCGGGGGGGAGGTGGTGGAGCGGCGGTGGGGGCTCGTTCTGCTTGAGCGCAGCGGGCTGCAGTGCGTTGTGCTGGCTGGGTCGGAGCTGGTTCATGGGGCCTGCAGTCTTCAAACCGGGCTGCGGCAGCAGGGGAGAAAGGAAAATAAAGACGGCTGGTTGGCTCGGAGCGCCGGCCTCTCCGTGCCCTCTTCCTGGCTCAGTCTGGGAATTCCGAATGGTGTTCAGCACGGAATTCCGGCTATACAGATTTTTTTTTTCTTTGTTTACTATTTTGTCTAATGGGGCTTGTCATCGTTTTCGGACGACCGCACCTCTCTTGACTCTCACGCTCTCCGTATTTTCACGTATGTGTGTGTGTGTGTGTGTGTGTGTGTGTGTGTGTGCGCTTTAGGTTGAACATTTATCAAAATTTACCCCCCCTCCCCCCCCCACACACACACACAAACACACACACACAGCCTACCAGCAGCCTGTTGAAACCGTTTAGCAGCTCGACCCGTCTTCATTTGTTTACGTTTAGATGCATTAATATGTGAACGTAAAACAGTAAAAACCCTTGTCATCAAGAAATGATTAGCCGTAAATAGATTTCTGAACTTGTTCCAGAACTAGCGTGGCGTATTGGGTGCTGATGCATTAGTATGTATGTCTGTCAGGGTCCCTGACTCAGTGTTACTGACAAACCCAGCACAGGCGAACACACACAAGCCTTTCTTCTGCCCAGTGATTTACCATCACATATTTTATACCATTACCTCAACGGAAGCATTTTCACTGTCGTCAGTAACTAAAATGGTTTATGTGAGAAACAGGATAAAGAACTTGATTAAAAACATGTGGGGGTTATTTATAAAATTATGATATTATAATTATGATATTTTATGACTAAAAAAATAGACACTGACACAAGTTATTGTAACATCTGTTTTAAGTTATACATCTACAGTTTTGTATCAATGTCATTTTGGTTTCTCTTTAATGAAAATAAAACCATGTAAGCCTCATTATACATTGTTGTATACGACACGCAATGGATAAGGCCTACCTTGAATATTTGCATATATAATGCAGAAAGTTTCACTAAGAGTTGTCATGAAGTAGCAGAACTGTTGTTTTTTTAAATATAGTTTGAGTTGGTAGTGATTTGGTGGGCATGGGGGGGGTGTCTTTTTCCCAGTTGTAAAGGCCGCCTTCCTAAAATTCATCCACATGTGTTAAAGAATCAGAAATTGCCTTTGGAATGCCGACAAGGCAAATTATTGCATAAGGAAGCATTGCTAAGTCCTGTCCAGCAGCCCAGGGCAGGGAACCAGCCAATAGGAAACAAGCTGTCCCTGTTCTTTGCCTCCCACCCACGTGCAGGTCAGCAGAGAATGGCTGGGGTGTGGGGCGATATGGGGGTGGGGGAGGGGTGTATCCCTGCCCTGTGCCCCCACTTTGTTTTGAAGGAGACAGGCACTCCCATGTTTGCTGCTGATGCAGTCACCATGGCAACCGTGTTGCACCGCCACATCAATGGGTGTGTTTAGAGCAGAGAGGCGTACCCCTCAGCCCGTTAAATATTAGACACCCTAAGGGAGGGAATTATTAGTGCTCTTGTACCTGATTCACATGGGCCATGTCACTTCCTGTAAGACGCTTGCAAACGTCTGGGCACTATTTTGTTCCTTTACTTCCTGCATGGCTGCCATGGTTGCCCCAGCTAATTGATGGGTAATGGCCAAAGTCCGAGTTGCATTTTAATGTAGCTGTGTTTACATTTCAGTTTAGGTTTTCATATTACATTATACATATGCATATAATACATATAAGTATTTGTATTGTCATGGAAATGTTTGTGTTCCCTGCATTTATGGAGTAATGTCTCCTGATGCATAAAATACAACACTCATTTCAGGTTTCATATTTTATTATGCTCTTATTAAATATTGCTTGACAAATTATTAGCCAGTAATGGGGCCTGATGAGATTTTAGCACATTAGTAAGGCCATGGTCAAATAAATAAATAAAAAAGTACAGAAATAATCCCCTTAGAAATTAAATTCAAATGATAGAAGTTGAAATATTTAAATAATGTATGATATGACAAATATAGTATTCTTTTGCTTTCGTATTTTGACATTACATTATTTGTAATGTAAAAGATACACTGTATTACAATATGCATAGTAATATAGCATACATATGATAAAATGTTTTTTCCAATAATGGTGAAATTTGAATATAAGCATGCAGGTCTGTCATATATGAATGGAGGGGGACAGTCACACATTTAGTTATATTCGGGTTTTGGTGACTGTCGGCACGGCGACAGGCCCTTTGCTGAGTGCCGGTCAGTCTGGGATTGTACAGTACGCAAGCAGGACAGCAGCCCCCCCCCCCCCTTGCTACAGCGTCGTATCTCTCCAGGGCTTTGCTTCCTCTCAGAACGGCGATGTCTCCCCACACGTGTTCCCAGGCCGACCCCGGGATCAGCGTGCATGCTCTGTGGTGATCTCTTTCCCTTGTTTCCCATCTCCCTGTTTCTTCCTCTCCTCCATCTTTCAGCTCTGCACTTTCTTCCCCCTACTATCCCTATTTGACTTCTTTTCTTCTTTTCTTTTTTTTTTTTTGGCCATCTGGTCCCCGAAGAGAATGTAGGCAACGTGGTCCCACACACAGTGTCGTGCCATTTCTTATTTATTCATTTATGCAGTATTCATCGGCCCAATCTTTTTGAGATGAGCAGCTGTTAGTATTCTTGGCCTTTAATAGTTTTTTTATTATTTGAATTTTTTTCATGGTTCTTATGCCCTGGATATGTCTCTATCAATCAGTCATTGGTGTGCATTTTCCCCCCTGCAGCCCAAAGGGCTCAGGCCTGCTGGGTAAATACATGTGAGATGAAATTTCCTCCTCTTTTCCAAATCTTTCCTTGACCCGGGCGTTTCTCAACGCACAACTGGAGCCTGATACAACATTTCACCTTCGGTTTGTGTTTCACTTTAAGTAAGGAATTGAATCAAACTGATAAAAAATTTTTAATGAACTTTTTTTTTTACTACGTTGCACAATACTTTAGCAACTACAAACAGAGTGGTAAAAATATTCTGAAATTGCTCATTGAAATGTTGCTGCAAATCAAGGCCTCTTTCTTGCATTACAGTTGAGGCCCTTGTCTCTATGAGGTTAGATTCCAGCTTTCAACGTTACGTCACGCAGTGCACTTAATCGCCTTGTTAATGTAATCCTGTCGTACCACAGGATCATCACCTTTGACTCCAGCTCATACCAGCCTGGTTCCACTGTGGAAAAAGTAGTGCTCTCTGTCCTCAGTTGGTCTCGATGGTCCAGTCAGGGCCGTGGGTGTGGGCTTGTTGAGTAACTGCTACAGAAGCTCGCGCAGCTGTTGAGAGGAATAAGATGGCTATTGGTTTGGATTTTGTGGGAATGTTAGTTTTTTTTTATAAATAAAAAAGGGGATCGTTCTGTTGAACTTGTGAACATTGGCTGAATTGTGCTTTGATGTGTCTGAGTGAGGATAAAAAATGAAGTGTGGTTCTGACGGCTTTTGTTGTTTGCGGCATCGAAACTATAAACAAGGGGCCGCCTAAGACATCCAGACTCTGGAATAAAGTGTGTGTGCTCTGCATGAAGGCTGCAATCCCCTTTTTTTTTCCTGGAAACCGAACCCTCCCCTGCCCCCCCCCCCCCCACCCTCTCAGCCCTGCTTGGTCTCTGATCACATGAGTGGTGTATCGCCGCTCCTCAGCATCACGCTCGTGCGCTATCCTCTGCAACGAGCCTTTTCCACACCCCTCGCTGCCTGTCCCACGTCACAGGGCCCACGTCAGCCTGCGTAGCACTGTGTGTGTGTGTGCTGTGCTGTCCCCCCGTCCCTGTAGCTGTGCTCAATGCAGCTCTCTGGTCCTGTGCGTTACCGTGGAAATATTACGTTTTGGAGTAATCTGATTTCAAAAAATCTTTATTAAAGATTTACTGCAGTTACTTGAGTTTGAAGTTTGAACCGGCATCCTTGTGGTTGTAAAGCAAGCTCCTAACTCATTACATTATAAAAAATGCTACTAATAATAAACCCTGCCATTTCCTAGTTGATTTTTTCTTTTCTTTTTTTTTTTTCAAATTGACAAACAATATTATTGAAAAACAAAAAATGTATTTGGAGCTTGTGCCCCTAATAATGATAACAGAGACGTAACAAAATTTACAAAATTTCACATTGATGGGACCAATAATTAATCTATACCACCGAACACCGTCTGCCATTTTGTTTTTCTCTCAAAGTTTTAGCTCAGAATTATGCAGAATCTGCCCTTTCAGACTTCTGATGGCTAATCTGTGTCAAGTCGAATGAGTAGACATATTCTAAATAACTGATTCAAGAGTTGTTTAATTATTTAAATAAAAATCAAAAAATGTAATTTTACAGGCCTAAAATCATGGTGTTCACCACGGAACTCTTTTCTACAACCTGTTCCAAATGTATTTAGCACAGGGAACACAATTGTTTATTTTTTAATTGGTTGGTTTTCATTTTCTGGTATCAATACTAAATAGGTTCTGTCTGAAATAAAAAAGTAATAATGCATTTAGATACGTGGACAAAAATGTTTTTATTTTTGGAAATGGAAGAATGGGCAACCTCTTGATTTCGGTTAATTCGCCTAAGTGTTCTCTGGGATGGCCACACTTCCTGTTTGTTCTTGTAAAAACATGAAGGAAATTGTGAAATGGTGTGTGTTCTGGAACTGGAGAGCCTGTACAGTTTAGTCTATGCTGCGTCATAGACACACTTGCACTCAAACATATATTTATATGCACACAAGGGCACACATGCACTCTCACATGCATGCACGCAAACACATACAAACATAAACACACACACACACGCCCATGCACATGCACGGACACACATGCAAGCATACACCCGCGTACACACACGCACATAAACATACACACACACGCAGGCACACCCACACACACACACACACATACGCTTGGACACACACCCACACACAACATGGTTTTACAGCTCCTGGACAGGAACTGGTGGTGTGGAGCATCATAGTTACTGATTCCATTTAAAGGGACTCTGTAAAGAAGGGAAGGGAGAGTGAGTAGAATAATCCATTAGACCTGCAAGGCACTGTACTATGAAAGCAAAAAAGAAAGATGCGTTATCAAGCTGTAGAGAAGCATTTTACAGTGAAACTGTAAGTAACGGTGAAGGCATTATATTTCTAGCCAAACAAAGCCATTCTATGCATTTTTATTATGTTTCCAAATCAGTGTCGCATGGCTTAACAGGATGGCAGTTGGAGTACAACCCGGCTTCACTGTATAAAATGCAAAAATTGGCAGGGCACTCATGCAGAGAAATTAAATAACAAAGCTTGCACTTTGTGGGGATATTTATTTTAACAGGATTTATTCGTACGTTAAAGGGACTGAAGATCCTGTTTCCTTTCATACCCTTCCACTCGGAAATAACACACAGGAGATTACACTCGGGTCAGTTTGAAGGAAACCATGCGCACTCCTTGACCATGAAGATGTCGTGTTTTAAGCCTTATTTTTCTGCACAAAAGGAGTTTGATATTTTTGGCATAAGCAAAACCTCTTGTTTCTTAAGAAATATGTAGAACATATGTCTAGAAAATTTAAAGTAATTTGAAAACGGTCTTGTCCTCATTTTTGCTCTTGTGACTCACCCCCCCCCCCCCCCCCCCCCAATGCAAGCTTTTCACATTTGGACTCCTCCATTAATCCAAATGGATCTGTATTCAGAGAAACTTTTCTCCTCCATTAATAACGCCTTCATGAAATATTATCACTTTAAACATTTAACCTTAATTATGACCTTTGTGTTGTGTGTTGTGCAAGTGTCTAATATACTGTTATATGATGCTCTATGTACATTTATATGTACAATATACTGTTATATGTACATTCATACGGTTTATACTATTATTTATACATATACTATTCCATGCCACATTATGCATGGCATGCATGTATTTTCAGGCATTACATTCCTGTGGCTTGCTTGTGATTTGCTTTCTGATAGACCCTCTGAGTGTGTGCTTGGTTGTGCTTGTGATCGGTGGAATAATGGTGTTTGTGTGCACGTAATTGTGTGCATGTATTTGTGTGCACGTATTTGTGTGCACGTATTTGTGTGCACATATTTGTGTTCCCTGTTGTCTTCCTCCAGACTCCTGTCAGGTGTCTGCTCTGTTGCAGCAGACAGGAGTGGGATGAGAGACTGGTGTACCAGCATCTCCGCATGCGTGCGCACGCACGTGCACGCACATTCACCAACTCTCTAACGAGGACCCCCCCCGGGCCCCACTGACGTCAGATCCACTCCCCAGCCCCCCCCCCCCCCTCCGCCCCAAAGCCCTCGCCTTAGCTCTGCAGGCTCTGTTTACTTCACAGAGCTGCAAGTCTGTGGGGAATCAGAGGCGTCCCAGGCCCGCCCCGTCAGTCCCTCCCTTACGGCCCTGCCAGGAGCTGGCCTGCGCGGTGAGTGTGGGCTGAGGGTGTGGATGTGGCTGTGCAGTCCCCTGTCCCTCCTGCGGTGATTCAGGGCCCGGTCACAGGGGCAGTTTGTCTCTCCACAGCCTTCGAAAACCCACGAGAGCAGCAGCCCGGTCTGTGGCATAAAAAAAATAATAATAATAAAATAAATTTATTGCCCTTCCTCAGAGAAAGAAAAAAAAAAAAGTGCGTAACTTGATGGTAAAAAAATTATAATAATCTGACCAAATGTTTTTGTGCAAACAGTATTGACACGTGATGAGCTGATTTTCCTGGTCTTAAGAATATCGGGTTTGTTTTTGGGCTGAAGCTTTTTTAACCCTAAAAATTCAAAACATGCCATTGCACTTGTATTATTATATGTTTCGTATGCAGTATAACATTTTGTTTTAGTCTAGAATTTTGTTGTTCTGATGATGAATTCTGGGATAGTTAAAGCACGACACTGTCGTTCAGATGAATAATCTGAAATATCACCAGACAAAACAAAAAAGAAAAGGAAAATGGGAAAAAAGAAAAGAAAATAGAGCTCAGATGAACATTACCTGCGTCCCTGTTCGTTTTTCTCCTCAGCACAGGCCGGGTGAAAGCAGTGTGCTTTAAGCTGTGTGTGGCATAATAGTTAGGGAACAGGGCAGGGCAAGTCAATAGTTTGGGTTTGATTCCCAGGGGGGTTGTTGCCTGAGCAAAGGCATTTAACCTGAATTACCTCCGTTTGGATGTGCGTGTGTATGTATGTATATATATAATAAATTGATTGTATGTAAAAATGTAATCTGTGTCAGTTGCTATGGATAATAGTGTCTGCTAAATGTCCTGATGTAAGGTAATATTTGACTGCAGCGTGTACTCGGGGTGAATGTGCCTCTGTGTGTGAGGCCTGCTGTTTGACGTGCTCGGGTTTCTGTGGGTTCTCCTTGAAAGCGAGACGCTGTGTGGTTTTCCTCTTGCGTGGAGGCTGCCCGAGGTGCTGCAATCCCAGCCGGTTCAGGAGGGAAAAACCAGGTCACTGTGTTCCCCCGGATACGCACAGGGGCCGTGGCCCAACGTGGACCATACGCTCCTACAGAGGGTGGGGGGGGGTAAGCAGACTGGGTCAGGCTGGACCGCACTACATCTGTGGTCAATTTCCCTCAGTCTGAAAGTGCTGACAACCACCACCGCCCCCCCCCCCCCCTCCCTCCCCCCCATGCCCGAAACACGCTCCTTCGTTAACTTCATTTCTCTCCTTCGTCAGACTTCACATGTTTTTCATTGAAAAAAGGAGATAAAAATGCTGAGCCTGGAATTTGCATTTGAGGATTACATCAGGCACCTGGCAACAAGAATTGATGGAGATAAAGTTTAAAGCCTAGCCTGTCAAAGCCTAGCGGAAAAGCACACGGACTTTTCCGACCTTTTTTTGTTTGGAAAAAGTCATGTTTCCTGGCTTTTTAGGGTTTCGTTCAGGAGTAGGGATGTGATATGCCTTAGCGAGGGACAGAGGAAGATACTACTGTCTGCCAGAGAAAAGGGTGGCTGAAATTATCATTAAAACAAATATGAGAGGAGGAATGACTGCCTGGCCCCCTAGTGGCCACAACTGCTAATTATATCGAATCCTGTCACCGTGCACAACATATACTGTACGGTATCAGCGAGGGAGAAAATCTCTTTTTTTTTTTTACATCCTCTACTCGTCAAACAGAACACATTCTTCTAGATGGCTGTCTTGGAATGAACGTCAAAGTGGAAAATTATTAGAATAATGTTCCACTTGTTCCACTTTAATGCGGATTTGGAGCTTTAAAAAAAGCGAAGGAAGAAGTCTGATTGGTCTTTGTGAAATGGCTTTATTCGTGACTGATTCGCACCGCAGCTGTAATGCGAATTGAGGCGATGCAGAAGTTTCACACTTAACGTGGCATCCCAACACTCTGGCCACAGTTATGTTAGCTTTGGATGGTGGCCATTTTTACTTCTCCTAAATCGAAGATTCAGTCTTGTCATGATGTTCCTGACCTCTGGGTAGAGCGGAGAGAGCTGCCCGGAATACGGGTGGGTTGAATTAACTTCAAGTGGATAAGTGTGCAGCAAACTAAGGGTATAGTAGTGAGGGTTAGTAGTACAGAAGTAGTAGTTAAGGATGCGTAGAGGCCAGCATGGAGTAGACTTATCATAGAGAATGAGTGGGTTAGTGGAGGGAGGGAGGGAGGGAGGGAGGCAGGGTGGGGTTGTGTGCAGCCCCTGTGCTGCTCTGATGTGGGGCTTGCTGGAAGCAGCTGATGATATTTATCGGCCTGCTTGGAGGACGGCCGCAGAGAGACAATGCTGTGCTTGTGTGGAAGACAAGCAAACCCCCCCCCCCCCCCGCCCCCCCGCGGCTGCTCAACCTGCAGGGGCTACAGACAGTGGGACGTCCCCATCACATGGGCCCCCCAGCCTCCTTAGCCACATGATGGGGAGAGAGAAGGCTTGGGGTGAAGGGGGAGTGGGGTGGGGTTGGTTTGGGTGGGGTAGGGGCTGGTCTCTTAGCAGCAGGAATGATAGTACTGGCATTTCAAATGTCTGGCAGTCAGCATTCTCAGTGTGCACAGACTGCTGAGTCACACCTAAACAACCGCAGACAGACCATTGAGTCACCTCTGACTGTTCACCTACTGAGTGCAGACTGACTGCCAGGTCACCCCCACCGGCCGCTTGCTGTGAGCAGACTGACCATTGACAGACCTCTGGACCGCAGTACGGACTGACCATTGACAGACCTCTGGGCCACAGTACAGACTGACCATTGACAGACCTCTGGGCCACAGTACGGACTGCCCGTTGACAGAACTCTGGGCCACAGTACGGACTGCCCATTGACAGACCTCTGGGCCACAGTACGGACTGACCGTTGACAGACCTCTGGGCCGCAGTACGGACTGACCATTGACAGACCTCTGGGCCGCAGTACGGACTGCCCATTGACAGACCTCTGGGCCGCAGTACGGACTGACCATTGACAGACTTCTGGGCCACAGTACAGACTGACCACAAACCGACTGGGGGCCGACCGTTGAGTCACCACAGGTTGATCACAAAAAAATAACTGCATGGCCGACCGCTTGGTTGACCACAGACCGAAACACTGAGTCACCGTATCGATTAGCCGTGGAGTGGAGTATCCTGTGATTCAAGCCGCGGGAGGCTGTGCTGATGGAGGGGTTTGTAGACTGATGAGCCGCTCTGTGCAGTTCATGGACTCATGGAGGCATGCACTCCTGTGTGTGAGAGCAAGGCCACACCCATATACAGTATGTGTATTTGTGTGAGCACATGCATGTGTCCCGGTTCATCCATTATGGTGGAAATATGTAAAGGCACCTCCAAGTTTGACTGATTTGTTCAAATAATGCTTTTTGAATTGTCAGAATTTCAAAGGTTTAAGTTAAAGAAAACCCTAATTCTGTGTTCTTGTGCTTTTTTGATCCCTCCACTGTTCAAAGATTCAATTTGCTTAGTTGTGGTTCTCATGTCTTACTTGTCACATCCTGCATCCCAAACAGCCCTTGTTAACTACTGCACTGAGAGTGGCTATGGTTGCCCTGGAGACCTAAAACGCAGGAACATTTTAGCAGGTCGGAAGACTGCCATCTACAAGTTGGTATATTTTAGCGGGCTTGTGTTTTTTTAATTTTTTAATTTTTTTTAACAATGCTGAATGTTGAACAGAGAAATTTGCTTTCAATATGTGATTTTAGAGTGTAGTTCCCTGTTAAGGATCTGTGGTTAGGGAGGGAAACCCTAGTAACTGGGGTGTTGGGAATGCTTCCTTCAACCCTGAATGCCTGATCAGTGTAGTAAGGCTTCATTTCCTGTTCACGTCATCGAAACTAACACCTCTGGATAAGTTATAAGACTGAAAGTACATAGCGGCTTATTTTGTTATTGTACTCAGTATTGTACTGTATATAGAGAGGCTTATGTTTGGATATATAGTATGCATTTATGAACTGTATGCTACGTTCTTAACACTGTTTTTTGTGGGTTTGGCTAGTCCCCTTAGTTCCAGTGAAGGCAGATCACAATTCTACAGCATACAGTCACATTCTTGACGATTATGTGCTTCCCCAACAGTTTAGGGAAGGCCCTTTCCTGTTTCAGCATGACAATGCCCCTGGGCACACAGCGAGGTCCATGTAGAAATGGTTTTGTCAACTGCGGGGAAGAACTTGACTGGCCTGCACAGGGCCCTGAATTTAGCCCCACCCGGCACCTTTGGGATCAGTTGGAAAGCCAACTGCGAGCCAGGCCTAACCGCCCAATCAGTGCCCGGCCTCACTAATACTCTTCCGGCTGAATGGAAGCAAATCCATGCTGCAATTCTCCAACATCTAGTATAAAGCCTTCCCAGAAGAGTGGGGGTTGTTATAGCAGCAAAGGGTAGACCAACTCCATATTAATGCTCATAATTTTGGATGAGGTGTTGGTTGTCAGGTGTCCACATACTTTTGGCCATGTAGTGTGCACACTTACTCCTCTTCTGAAAACACATATTGTGTTTTTGGCACTGCCGATATTGTGTTGGTTTTCTGCCTGACTTTTTAGTGGTGTTTTATTACAACCAAACCCAGCTGTGGTTCTTTGGCGTGCTTGTCAAGCCTGGGTCATGCTGCTGCGTCATCACACGAGTGTTGCACGTGCGTGTGAGTTTCTTCAGTTGGCAGCGTGTTCTCCAGGAACACGTTTGTCTTCTCGTACAGTATTTACTGCAAGCTTAGCGCCATTCTGGCACAATATGGGACGCCGGCATGTAACCTGAGAGTCCTCCCAGCACACAGACTCCAGCTGACCCCGCGGTGTGAATGGGAGGGACCTCTGGACCAGAGCCTGGGGGCACACGCAAGCCTGACAGACTGAGTGCAGAATGCAGCTAACACACACTCACACACACACATGTACACACACATGCACACTCACACACATACTCACACACACACACACACACAGACAGACAGATACACACACTCACACACACACATGTACACACACATGCACACTCACACACATACTCACACACACACACACACACACAGACAGACAGATACACACACACACACACACACTCACACACACACATGCGCACACACACACACACTCACCCAGCCTCACAGACAGACACAGACACCACAAACACACACACACACAGACACCACACACACACATACACACGGATACAGACACCGCACACACATACACACGGACACACACACACAAACACACACACACACAGACAGGTACAGACACACGCACCCAGACTCACAGACAGACACAGACACAACACACACACACACGCAGGTATGTTATAACATTATGTTTTCCCCTTAGCATGCACGCAATGAGATTCACACACATTTTTTAAAATTCACATGCATACAAGTACACGTACGAAGACATGTGTGTACACGCTTGTGCAAACGGACACAGACGCACACTTTTAGACAAATACTCTCTCTCTCTGTCTCTCCCTCTCTCTCTCTCTCTCTCACACACACACACACACACACAGCCCTACATTTCAGCTGCAGGACGTTCTGCTCCGTGCCTCTGTGTCTACGTCATCCTGCGTCTGCATGGGACTTGGGTACACGCTAAAATAGCTCCTGGAGCTGCAAATCTGTAGTTTTACCACCAACACTGAAATAACGTGTGAAAACGTCGAACAGATAGTAGTACACTGCTTCCCTGCATTATAAAAGTGCTTATTTTTCTCCTCTCATTTAGCATGTTGTCTTAGTTTTTATAAGGCTGTTTTAACAGTTCGGTCCATCAAGCTGTGGATTTGAAATTTTTCTGCACCGTTGAATAAAATGAATATTGGATTAGGTGTTGCGCTGACGCAAGGTCAGGGGGACTGTATATGGTGTAGCCCATTTTGTATTAGTGCTCACTCTTTGCTCTGTGGTAATTGTCGATACCGGAATGACAGGTTGTGCCTTTTTGTTTTCTGAGATATTTGTCAAATTGATTAAATATCCTGTAGAATTAAAGCTCATAGTTATCAGAGTAGACTCAGAAATGAACACAGAATGCAGAATACTGTACTCTAGGTCATAGTTGTTTGATTTCTCGTTTGTTCCTCGTCGAAAATATGTGATTAGACAGTGCTCAGGAATTTTTTAGATTAGATTGTGTGACTCTTGTAACAGGTAATTTATAATTATGTAATATAGTTTTATGTTAGATTATCTTATTGTTTCTGGTCTGCTTTTTTAATAAATTTTTTAAATTATCATATTAAAGGATTCTGTCTTCTGACACAAAGACAAATTAGTGTGTAGCTATAATGCCTAAGACATTTTTTTTTTTTTTTTTTTTTACTTTTGTGCATATACTGGAAAATTCACAAAGCAATTCAGATGCATTTGTTCCATTCTCTCCCTCTGTCCCTGATGAACTGATGGCTCTCCTAATGGAGAAAAAGATCTCCCTCACATCCCAAACAGGAATATGTTAAGGACATCAAGGGGGGATGTGCACTTTATTAGGTCTTCCTCTGCTCCCATTGGCTGGATCTATCGCTTTTATTTGGCAGACATGTAGACTGAAGGCCACAGCTGTGCGTAGATGACGCGGAAGAGCTTAGAAACCACACCCACCATCTTTCAGTTTGAAAAAACCGCACTCCACCTACCCCAGCACTTGAAATCCCTAAACTGGCATTATGAATGCAGTAATTAATCTGTTAATCTATTTAAACAATTTGTGGAGACGCCTTTACTGTGGACTGTTGTTTTTTTTTTTTTCATTATTATTATGCACGCTAATTGGGTCTCTGATGAAAGCTTGTGTAATTGATTGGGAAGCCACTGGCCAATTATCTGAACAAGTTGTGTTGTGTTTTTATTTTTGTTGTTGTTGTTGGTGGTGGTGGTGTGTGTGTGTGAGCGAGTGCGTGAGTGAGTGACAGTATTACCCACTGTCAGATATTCTGTCAGGTGATGAAGCTAGCCTGGACAACCAATGTTTCATATACAGTTTTTAGACTTTTTTAATGTATTTTATTATTTTTTTAAACTATTTTTTATCTCTCAACTTAGTCTTTCTAGTTTCCCACTAATCAAAGGTCTGCTTCCTTTCTTCACAGATGATTCCTCCTCAAAAGAAGTCAGCAGGGTAAGTATAACGTCTTGTGTGTGTGTGTGTGTGTGTACGTGCATGCGAGTGTAAAGGACAAGTCTTGTCTGATGCAAGACTGAATTCATGTGGGCTGCTTCATCAATATTAGCTGAATGTGAAATGGGATGTGTGGGGGTATAGTCCCGGAGTTTTGGTGTACTGCTTTTCATATGTCATCAGAGCACACAATGCCCTGTTGGATCAAATCAAATCAATTTTCTTTATGGCACATTTTTCAGAGAACTGACACAAAGCTTTACAGAGTAGCAGAAGGAACACTAGCCTGCATAAGGTAGGCAGTGGTAAGGTTACTCTATGCTGAAACAGCAGTGTGTGGTTGGGTTTTTGTGTGCTGCAGACCTTGCAAGCAGAGTGCGGCGCAAAGGATTATGGGGAAGAGGGGAGGGGCTAGGGGTGTGTACCAGGGGGCCCCTCAGTGCGTCATTCATACGTCTGGAAAAACAGGATGTGGATGGATCGCGTCCCCGGAGGTCGTCCTAATATGCCTCTTGCCCACCGTCCCTTACTGACCCCTTCCAGGAGAAAAAGAAAGGGAGGGAGAGAGAAAGAGAAAGACAAAGAGAGAAAGAAAGAGAATGAGGGAGAGACACAGACACAGTCCATTTCTGTGTCTGCTCTCTCTCTCCCTCCCTCTCTCCCTCCCCCTCTCACTCTCTCTGTCTCTCTCTCTCTCTGCTCACAGGGCCCAGTGTTATGTAATAATATTCTTGCGCAGATTTCTGGCAGTTGTAGTGAGAGTTGCAGAGTGGTTATGGCCTCTCTGTGGGTGTCAGTGTGCCGGTTGGGCCCTGGTGTATAATTTGGCAGGAGCAAGGGGTGAAGGGAGTAGGTCGGAGTTGAATAAACCAATGCATGGACCATTTCCCAGAATGCCAGAGAAAGACTTCAGAAAGGACCAATAGTAGAAGGAAAGAAGCCAAGGCTGTGTGCCCGCAGCTTATGTTTGTTTGCCACACTGGCTGCATGTCAACAGTGCAGTCAATTGGCATTCTGGTGTTTCAGCTGAAAACTTGGCTTCTGCTTGTGTGGATTTGATTTGGGTCCTGTTGAGACATGGCATGTACTGTTTTTCATATGAATGCTTTTTTTTTTTTCCTACGCCTTAATTGGGTTGGGAAATGCATCACTGTGGCAATGCCGGAGCAGGAAGGGGTCCATCTCCTGGTAATCTCCCGTGTGGGGTTGTGTGACGGCCATGAGTTCGGCGACTTGCATGGTGTGTTTCTCTCTTGTGTCCAGCAGTACCAGGACAGCAATATGCAGGGCGTGGTGTACGAGCTCAACAGCTACATGGAGCAGCGTCTGGACACTGGAGGGGACAACAAGCTCCTGCTCTACGAGTTGTGCAACATCATCAAAACTGGTAGGCCTCAGCTGGCTGGAGCCCAGCGCTGTCCCGCCCACGTCCTGATTTTAAAGCTTTATTTAACTGATGACGGCCCAGTTCAGGATTATGATTTCCTACCGTATACTGCTGCTCTGTCCACTGTTCTGCACTGCTGCTCCGAAGCGCTGCTCCACACCGCTGCTCTGACCGCATCAAGTGTGTCGGAGGAAGTGTGAACATACAAGTTTAACCTTTGAGCTTTTGACCTTTAACCTTTGGCAGCTGTAACCCCTCCATAGCCAGGGGGACATCTGACAGTTGAACGTTCATTAAGCTTCCAACAGGGACTTGTTATTGCACATCATGTCGGGGAACTGCAAACACAGGTTCTATTATGGCCGGTCAAACTTGGATCCTCTTCTAAGGCTGAATGCCATTTGCGCTTGGAAGCGGGCGTACTGGGCTGACTTGCATTGTGCAACTGCCTCTCTCTTTTTTGTTTTACAGCCACGAAAGCCGATGGATTTGCACTTTATTTTCTTGGAGAATGCAACAATGTAAGTACCATTTGAAAAAAAATAGTCTCAGTTCTGGACTGGAGACAATCACAACACCCTACAACGCTGTCCTCCATTGTGACAAGCAACTTAACTTACACACTTTTAATTTGGGCTGGTGGTGGAATTTCAGTCTGTTGCAGAACAGAGCTATCCTGGCTCTGTTGAAGTGAACAAAGGTTGAATAGCCCTCACTGAAATCTTAGTCTATAAATTATTTTATGATCTGCAGTGTGGATTAATTCAGTTTGTTAGAGTTAAGAGACTTTGATGATAGATATTGTTGCCCTTCCACTGCAGCAGCAATGTAGATCAAGGGAAGCAGATCCAGTTTTGCTTTCAAATCCAGTTTTGCTTCCCTCCGTTTCCCCTCCTCCCGCTTGTCTCCCCTACTTGCCTCTGCTGTGATGTCTGTGGTACCACGGAGTCTGAAGGGGAAATTATAAACACTCTTTTTGTTGTTGTTACAGCTGCCTTGCCCGGTCAGGGCATAGACGCTTAATAGTTTTCATTGTCTTTATTGGTGTCTCAAAGCAGAGTGGTCAAATAAACTGAAACAGCTATTTTGTGTTAACTGTAGTTTTTACACTTACAACGCATACACACACACACACACATGCACACACACACACACACACACACACACAGCATTTATTTTATTTTATCAGATAGTGGTTGTAGTGAAAACAGTTTTTGGAGAGGAGAGAACATGTACTGTTTTTGGGTGTTTTCCAGAGTTTATGTTTGTTCACCCCGACTGGAGCAAAGGAGGGGCTTCCAGGCCTCATCCCCTCTGGCCCCATCGCGTTTGGCACCACCATCGCCGCCCACGTCGCCAAGACGCGCAAAACACTGCTGGTGGAGGACATCCTGGGGGTGAGGGCCGCGAACACGTCCGTCTCCTCCTCCGTGTCAAAGCCTACACTCCCGCCGTTGCCTCCCACTGTGCCATAGCCTACCGTACGTCCCAGCCAAACCAATGCTTATGGCTGCAACCAGGTAACATCCTTCCCACCTAACAAAGCCGCCATCTTTGCCTTCTACGTCGTCATGGCCTACACCAAGTTCGGCTGGCCCCACAGAGTCCTAATCACTCCACTGGTTCGTTTCTTACACCTCTGTTCATCACTGAAAGGCTGAGAGGATTATTCCTCTGACCTACTTTGATTCTTTCGCATCTAGGACATATCTTACCTTCTCAGCAAGAACAGAGACTGCCATTTTAATTGTTTGCCCTGCGGTGTGTGCGCGCGTGCGTACATGTGTGTATATATAGCTAATTATCTAATTATATATATATAGCGAGCTTCATAATGTTTGGGACAAAGGGCACCATTATGCCCTGAAATGAAGGGGCTATGTATAAAAAGTGCTGTAATTTATACATGGTGAAACCAAAGTGTATAAAAATACCCTTAAATTATAGCACTTCAACCATATTTGAATATTCGATTATCAAAAATTATGGAGCACAGAGCCAAATCAAGAAAAATATGTGTCTTTGTCCCAGACATTATGGAGCTCATTGTATGTGTCTAATTTAATGTGTCACATAGTAAAGGAAACGTCTGGCTAACTTGCTGATTAATTTAGGTTGCTAAAATTTTATAGTCAGCGCTTCATGGCTTCAAGTTGATATACTGTCAACTAAGATGGTGGCAATCAGTTGACGTAGCTGTAGTAGCGGATACATTTCGGGATAGATTTGGATGCCATTTCCACTCTTGAAGTCTTGAGGTAAAATGGGCAAATGGCTCCTGCTGCTATTGCACACTCCTGTACAGGTTCGTTGATCAGTGGTCTTGAATCTGTTTTTTCATGATAAGGAGATCAACAGAGGTGAGCTACAGTGTCCAGGGTACAGTAACTTTTGGAATCTCAAGAAGTATTTTCCATGAATGTCAATAAATGCTGTCCAGTATTATTACTCTTATTATTTCTTCCTTTGGCACTGTCATGTGTTGTCTGATCCATTGTGAGTAATTGATGAGCACTATAGCTGAGCCACAGGTTGTCACTGACATTGTGAGATCAGAATTGATGCTACTAGCACTATGACAATGTCTGTGTTTCTTCAAAATAGTCCTTGTGAATTCAGTTTTGCATTTTTTAAAAGGGTCAAGCATTTGCAGGCAACACAAAAACAAATGACAGTGTCGCAGTCCCGTACTTTCAAAGTTACATTTATAAACACAGTCGGACAATATTTTCATGCAATCACAATGGCAAATGAGTAGCAGATGGATGCAAAGGCTTCCTGTGGAAAGCGGCACTACTTTACTGGACAAGCTGTACAGGTGTGTGTTGCAGGTGCTGTAGGACAGGGCTCCCGCGTGATTCCGTGTGCTGTCCCGTGTCCTCTCCCCAGGACGAGCGCTTCCCCCACGGCACAGGGCAGGACTCAGGGAGCCGCGTTCATTCTGTTCTGTGTCTACCCATCCTCACCGCCATCGGAGATCTCATCGCCATCCTGGAGCTCCACCGCCAGTGGGGCCGGGAGCCCTTCAACCTCAGCCACCAGGAGGTGAGGCACGGAGGGAGGGAGGGAGGGAACAGCAGGCGGTGACGGGGAGAGGTAGGGTGGGGTGGGGTGGGGTGTGTGAGGGTTTAGGGGGAGGAGGTGGTCAGGGGACCAGGTACATGGGAGCTACAGGGACTTATTAGGGAGATTAACTTGAACGTAACAACTTAGCACGTGTCCATGTGTTTCTGATTCCCCAGGTTGCCACGGCAAATTTAGCATGGGCCTCTGTGGCCATTCATCAAGTGCAGGTATGTTGTTCAGACCGAATACAAGAAAAATTTTGCTTCTTTTGCAGGCTAAAAGCTGGTCTGTTTATCTTTGCTTTGCATCCATGTTGGGAGCGAAGTTTTGATGAACTTTCCAGCAGTTCTACACGAGGTTCTCCAGAGTGGACATGTTGCTAACGCTAGCAGTAAGATGCATAGCATGTGTGGCGTGCAACAGTTACATTTCACATACCTTTTGTTATCATTTCTGCTGTAGACATTGTTTATCTGTCTCATATGAACGGAAATGGAACATTTAAATGTTTTTTAGTGAGCAAGTAATGCAGTCTTTTATTTATTTATAATATTTTGGACTGTGTTATAGCAGGCACAATGGATTATGTACATGGTTATAGGCAAACTAGAAGGCTCCTTGGCGTAGCAGACTTGTTTTCGTGTATGAGCTCACAAGCTGCTCTGTGCTGATTATTTCTAAGTGCGAGTTACCGTGCTATGTCGGGCACGCTTGCGCCTAGCGCGCGTGTTTCTGCGAGCTGCTCGGCTCGGTACGCATGTTATTGAGTCAGGGTTGACGTGTTGTTCTGTAGGAGTCGCCTGGTACAGTACATGTGTTTGTGAGCTGCTCCCGAGCCTGAAATCCGCGGTGCACTGGGACTGTGCTGTTAGTCAGCTTTCTCCCTAATCAGCGGCTCTGTGTGTTAAACACCTCTGTCTCCCGAGGACCAATTACCGCGCGGCAGCCTTGTTTGTGAATGAACAGTTGCTACTGGTTAATGACACGGCGTCTTGGCGTCTCCACGCACCCAAGACCACGCTGGGCGCCGGACCATCTGGTGGGGGGAACAGAGTGACGTCTTCCAAGACCACCTGGGATTCACGGGGCCCTGGGTCCACATACCTGGTCACATTAACTGTTTAATGTACAATAGGTCAAATATGACCTCTTGACCTTTAAGTTTTGAGCACGTGCCAGGTGCCTTATGTTATTGACTGAGCTGTTTATAATATAACAATATAGGCATTTGGTAGACCTGCTAACACAGCTTACATTCTTTTAACATACGTTACATTCATAAAGCTAGATATTAACTGAAGAAATTCAGGTTATGTACCTTGCTCCAAGTTTCGCTCATGGTGTCCCACCTGGAAATCGAACCCACAACGTCATGGTTGCAAGCCCAGTTTTATTCAGAGTTCAGAGGTCAGGCTCCAAAACATGACTGTTCCTATTGAATCCTCCAAGCTCAGCTTGCTTAGCTCCAGTCACTCTGTTGGACACACCAATGATGGATTATGAATTTCATGCCAAGGACTATGCTTGTTTGTAGATTTTTTTGTCTTTTTCATTAACTACGTGTCTGTGTCCCACCAAACAAAAATATTCTTATAGTCATTTAATTATTTTTAATGTTTCTGCATACCTCTGTATAACATTAATATGCAATATTAATTCCCTCTGCTTTAGAACATATGTTGTTTTCCAATTTACTAGTGATCACATTGGTTCAGTCTCACTACAGCTGCATATTTCAGATATTATTACCTTAATAGGGTTCTTCCAGATTCATATTCCTGATTACAACTGGGAAGATTTCAGAACAGCAACACCATTGTTTGTGTCTGTCTCTCTCTCGCTTTTGTTCTCGTTCCCTCTCTATCTTTCCATTCTTCCCTTAAACTTGTTCTTTGTCTCCCCAGGTATGCAGGGGCCTGGCCAAACAGACTGAACTCAATGACTTCCTGTTGGATGTTTCAAAGTAAGAATTACTTCCTGTCACATGGGATGTGGGGGTGGGTGGTGACAGTGAGAAGCTCAGGCAGTACATAGGAGTGGTGGTGGTGCTGAGAGCACAAGATTTATTTCTAGTGGTATAAATAAATATTAATTTATTTTGTAGGTATAAATCCCCTGATGGGGGAATTGTACTCTACTGTAATTGTACTGTGTCCTAAAGTGACGGCAAAAAGTTGCAATTTCTAACTGTCAGTGCCTTTGTAAATGTCTGCATAAGTTTACATGTAGACATTTACGACGTAAGGCATTGACTGTTAGGTAGGGATATTAAAACCATTAATGCAATGAGGCAGGGTTGTTATTGTATATTAATGCTATATCTTAAGGCTTTTTTTCTATCTACCGTGTGCCACAGTAAATAACTTGTGATTATATGAAGTTTTTTGTTTTGTTTTATTTGGTTATTCGCAGCCAGCAGTTGAAATGCATTCACAGTGGTTTATGACTGTAATGGAAGAGGCCCTGGTGCTTTCTTTCTGTTGCCACACCAATAGCTATGATTCTTCATTAATTTAATATGACTGCAGTAAAGCAAGAAAGAGTGCTTTTTAAATGTCTGACACAGCTGTGGCTTCTCTTCCTCTCTCATTTGTTTTCGACAGAACCTACTTCGATAACATCGTGGCAATAGATTCACTACTTGAACATATTATGGTAAGTGTATTTGGGCTTAGCTGTTTATGTCAGATATATTTGATGTATTTATTGACTGGGAGGACTGCAGATTTGCCTGCTATGCCCACACTCTTAGGTCTTCTGAACCTTTTTCTGATTGGCAGTGAAATGTCCTTCTTGTTTATTTATCCTATGATGAAACATGTCTATCCTAATGGGAGTGGCCTCTTCCAGGATTATAATGCCCCCATCCGTAGGGTATGAGAGGACATTCAAAGGTTTGATGAGTATGAAAATGATGCGAATCAAATGCTATGGCCTTTGCAGTCACCAGATCTCAACCAAGTTGAACGCCTATGGGAGATTTTGGAACGCCGATATGTTAGGGAGTGCCCTCCACCACCACAATCAAAACACAAAATGAGGGAATATCTTTTGGAAGAATGGCATTCCATCCCTCCAGTAGAGTTCCGGAGACTTTTAGAATCTATGCCAAGGTGCATTGAAGTTGTTCTGGTGGGTTGTGGTGGCCCAAATCTTTATGTTGGTTTTTCCTTTTATTTGTCACCTGTCCATATATATATATATATATATATATATATATATTATGCTGTGATATGACACAGGGGTTTTATATGCAGTAATTCTATAATGGAATGCACTGGGCTTATTGGTTGGCAGCCGGGTGTAATGTCTCTTGAGCTCACATTAGTCAACATTAGCCATGGCAGAGCATCAGGTCATGTGATCCAGACGCCATCTTCAGCTCCGGCGACAGCCGGCTACTCGGTTTGGTAGCGAGCGAGAGTGCTCTTTGTCTCGCGTAGAGCAGCTGAACAGCTGACACCTCAGAGGCCCCATCCAGCGGCAGGTACGCTGGCAGGTACAGTCTCAGCGTAATTAGGCTGTAATGAGAGTTGGGTAATTAATCACCGTGGGGATAGGTTTTATGTTGATCTTTAACGCGTATTTGCTGTTTGCTCTGTGGCTTTCAGGGAGACACTGTGTCCTGGTTCACCGTGTGCCCTTTATTTAAGCAGCCTTTTTTGTTCATTCGCTAGAAAGTAGTGACGTCACGGACCAAGCTCCGAATGTAGTTGTCAGCCTGGTTTCCCTTCCCTGTGAAACCCCAATCCAACACATAAGCGACAACAATGTTCAGCACTCCAAAAAAAAAAAAAAAAAAGATCAGTACAATTTGAACTTGTGTTGCCCTGAGGGGGTCCTCAGCTGGTGGGCAATAAAACGTCACCCTTACAAATAAACCTCTGTAGTGTAAGCATGTAATGAGTCTCAGTTATAACACTCCATAATTATTACACTGTCTTCACCTGCTTGCTTTATACCTCAATCTGTTGTTGTTGTTTTTTTTAGATTGCAATTTACAGTTTTCAAGGTATAATTTACAATTTAGGCATTTGGCAAGCCTACAAAGGCATCTGGCAAGCTTACTACTTTGGTGTTTGCTGATGATTAGAGTTTTTCCGCCTAATCTTCCCTGTCTGACCGCTTGGCAGGTGTCATTGGCAGGTGTGACTTTTCATAAACACTTAGGAATTAATTTGTGCGGTGTCGCCTGGTGTCCGCTGGGTTGTCAAGGTCAGCGTCCCTACGGTTCTTTGGGTTTCACCCCTGGCTCTCCATCTTGTGTTGCAGATATATGCAAAAAACCTGGTGAACGCAGACAGATGTGCGCTCTTCCAGGTGGATCACAATAACAAAGAGCTGTACTCGGACCTGTTCGACATCGGGGAGGAAAATGAAGGAAAACCCGTCTTTAGGAAGACCAAAGAAATCAGGTGAGCGAGGGGCAGCTGGTCAAATTTGTTTTTACTTGACTGCCAATTTTGGGATGGGTAAGAGGCCGTGCTCTGTCCCTATAAAAGATACCCCCCCCCCCCCTCCACCCACACCCAAAAAAACTGATGTTATTTAATTGCCTGTTTAATTTAATTCTGGTTTCACCGGTTTAGTTCCACATCACATTCTCCTTTCTTGTTTGCCGCTGTGGTTTGTTCGCCGGTGGCAGCTGGTTGTTCGGTAGCCGCTTTGCAGCTTTGCTCTGGACCTGCGGTGGTAACCTGTTCCTCACTGCGCTGCCCGTGTCCGTGGAGCGCTGCCCAGCGTTCAGCAGAGAGCCCTGGCACAGGGAGGAGGTGTTAAAACCCTCTGCGGCGTGGACTCCGCGCGCCGTGGCAGGCCACGTTCCCGTGTAATGTGCCGCTTTGCAGAGTATGCCAGTCACCCCACGCTCCCGCCCTCCCCTAAAATCCCTCGGACTGAGAAGAAAGTGGGATATGGTCTGACAGGACAGCCGAGCACAGCTGTCACAATTATGGCCAACTGAACCCCTGGCTGGTAGAGCCACAGGCTAGGGATGTGGAATATTTTCAGTTGTGGATGCATATTATCCATTCAGGCTTTGCTGTCTTTAGCCAAACAACATAATTGGTACATGAAAGCTGTGTCCACTAATAAATGTCCCCAAATTTCCCATTTTTTAATCCCACATTTCCCATTTTTTTCAGGTTTTCTATAGATAAAGGAATAGCGGGACAGGTGGCCAGAACGGGAGAGGTTCTGAATATTCCAGATGCCTATGCAGACCCTCGCTTCAACAGGTAAAATAAAAAACCGTCCCGCAATTCTATTCATTTACTCTCTAATCCACACGCTACGCTGCTGCGTGTTGCAGACAAACTGATCCAGTATGGTTTGCCGCACATGTGGTTTGAACACTTGACTTAAATCTTGAATTTGTTTATTTTCCAGCTATTTTTGTTTTTACTTGGTGTTTACTGGATGGTTGCATGGGTTTTGTCCAGTTTTTGACTAGGAGAGGTTCAGATTACATTTATTGGCTCGTTTCGGCTTTAGATGAGTAGAAACAGTAGATGAAGCCCACTACTCCCACTGCTCCATGTTTTGCTGTCTTGATATAGATATGATTCGATTTATTTATGGCTCGTGTAATCATGTGATTGATTGTTAGAGGGCAAGTTATTTTGGGCCACGATTCCAATATAGGAGGGTGTGGAATTTGGATTTAATGAAGATAGTTTATTTTAACGTTCTAACATCAATTGAAAAGTAAATTTCTACAACATTAATAGAAATATATTTTAACGTTTAAAACCCAAATTATATACAAAATCTTAATATAGTTGAACATTCATTAACACTTTTGGGTCATTGTCAGTGAAAATTGTCATCATCATGCATGAATGTTATAATATGACCATGGGGCTATAAAAGCACTTGCTCGGTTGATAAATGAGTTGATGTTGCAGTTTTGTTTTTCTCTGTTCTGCCCAGAGATGTGGACCTGTACACTGGCTACACCACCCGGAACATTCTATGCATGCCTATCGTGAGCCGGGGGACCGTAATAGGTGTCGTACAGATGGTGAACAAACTCAGCGGAAGTGCCTTCACTAAAACGGACGAAAACAACTTCAAAATGTTTGCTGTCTTCTGTGCACTGGCCTTGCACTGTGCAAACGTGAGTATCCTGTACATTTCAGTTAATTCATCTACAGGAAGTGTAAACTCAATTTTGTTTCCCCCCCAGGCATTGTCATATTGGATCTTAAAATTGACTTTAAAATCTCTGAGAGTTGACAGATTTGACCAGGATCAGCTTATACCTCGATATACTCTGGAGTTTGATGTGAGATATGAGAAGGAAAAAAGATAAAATTGACTATTAAAATTTTTATTTTAGTTCAAAATGTTCATGGTAGCACTGGTGTGAGGAATATTTTACAGTTTTGTTCTTAATACTGCTGCACACAGTGTACTCCATAGCATTTAAAATTAATGGCACTTATTAATCAGTCCTTACAGTTATAAGTCTTGTATAACTGACGCGCCCAAAGGAGTCAGCTGGAAGAATTTTTGATTTGTCCAAAAGCCAAAGACTGATCTCAGTTTTAATTTCTAATGACACATCTGCTTGGCAAAGTTTGGTGATTAATTTAAATTTTCAATGCGAGATGTTAACCAAAAATGATGGTGCCAGCCATAATTTAGATGGTCCACAAATTTAACTGATATAATAGCTGTTTCTGCTCTTCCTCTGTGTTGACCTGAGCCAACTGAAGTGGCTCTGTCCTTGCTCACAGTCGTTTTTTTTTGTATTTTTTATGTGTTTACGTGCAGGTGTTAAGTAGAGAAATTATTACAACGGTCTTTGGTGGAGCCACTGCAGTGCATTAGTTTGAGACTTACCCCCCCCCCCCCAATAGAGTCTGACTCACCCTTAGTGCGAAACATGTGCGTAACAAGCGCGTCACGGTGGCGTTTTTAAAATTGATGAGGCGTGTTAATATTTTAAGACCACGAGTACCACCGCCATCCCGCCGATAGGATTTATATTTAGACATAATTCACGCCTCATGCCTAGGTAAGTCACTTTGGTGGAGTTGTGATTTATTGATGGGGATGGGGGTTGGGGGGGGATGGGGGTGGGGGGGTGAGGATAATGTCCCTGTGAGTGTGTGACCTGGAGTGGCATCTGGCTCAAAGTGCCAGGGAGAGGGTATTCAGTCCGCCTGTGCATTACCGCTGGGGTTGCATACCAACAGACCTGGCCGACCCAGATCTGTGGGTATCCCAGAATGCAGCACTCCCAATGAAAGTATTTCGCATAACTGAGCCTGAAATGCTGAAATGTAGTTTTTGAGCACAATACCCTGGACAGCAGATTTGACACTTACGGGAATCCGGATCAGACTTCTCTAAGATTTTAAATTGCCTCTGTCTCTGTGTCGGCACCCGTGGACCTGCACAGATGTACCACCGGATCAGACATTCGGAGTGCATCTACAGAGTGACCATGGAGAAGCTTTCCTACCACAGCATCTGCACCTCAGAGGAGTGGAAGACCCTCACCCAGCTGTCCCTGCCTGCGCCCATGTACAAGGAGATAGAGATGTGAGTTTCACCTGCAGCTGCCCGCTCAGGTGTACATGTGCACATACATACACACACCTGCTGGTGCACATTCCCCTTTAGGCGATATGTTACCTTAAGTAATCCCCGTACCCTTTCCCCGCTTTAGATGCTATAAACTGTCTCCCTTTTGACTGGTTCTGCTGTAGACTCTGTGAAGCATTTGATTCTGGTTCTGGTTCTGGTTCTGGTTCTGTTTCTGGTCTTGGTCCCATTATAGAATCTGCGAACTATCACACTGACGTTGACACCCTCCAGACCTATCAAAGAATTGTATCTGGAAAGGGGAGAGAGATTTCACGAAGCAGGAGAAAAACAGGTTCCCTAACCCTCAGCTAACCCCATTTTTCTCTTTCTTTTATTTTTTTAAACTGTCATTTGTCTATTGTCCAGGTTCCATTTTGACATAAGTCCATTCGAGGAGCTCTGGCCAGCTGTCTTTGTGTACATGGTCCACAGCGCCTGTGGGAAAAACAGGTAGGGACGTTTCCATGGTGATCTGTGAAGCCAGGAAACATTTGTTTCTGCTAGACCTTGATGACGTTGTTCCTTTCAACCCAACTCTTTGCCCATACCAACTCCCGCAAGTTTTTAGCACCATGCAGAGCATGAGGGCAAGGAGCTCTTTGTAACCCTTCAAAACTTTTACAAACACTTCTTCAAGAGGCTGCAGTTAGAAAAACTGACGTCACTAAAGAAATCTAAAATGATTTTTGCGAGAAAGAAGGATGGCTGGCGGCCATTTTGGGACCGTGTCTGACTGTGAACGGATGCATTCTGTGTATTCCTGTCTTTGACAATTTCTCCTCCCCTTCTCATGCCTCTTAACGTCCACAGTTTTGAGCTGGAGAAGCTGTGCCGCTTCACCATGTCGGTGCGGAAGAACTACCGGCGAGTTCCGTACCACAATTGGAAGCACGCGGTGACGGTGGTGCACTGCATGTATGCCATCCTGCAGAAGACCCCTGGGATGTTCACCGATCTGGAGGTCGGTCTGGGGCTCCTGACTAGCCAATCGGTCAATCAGCTAACCAGTCAATCAACTGAGATGTGTATCTGTGCTTCTGTGTTGTAAATTTGGCGATCGCTTTGAAGTAGGAAAAATATGGAACGTGCCCGAACCGTCCTCTGTAGATTCACACGCAGATCTTGTTCGCTCACAGAGTAAGCTGATACGTCCAGAGTATTACTGGATGCAGTCATCGTTTTGAAATTGGGGATTGGTGAGATGTTTAGAGAGTTTACGTCAGCAGGGAGCAAAGCTTACATAAACAACAGATGGAGAGAGTCCAAACCAAAACCGATTCACATAGTGACCAGCAAAATGGACTTCCACTCTGAAAATGTGAAATTGCAATTTTTAATATCATGAAACTTTGCAGAAGACTGTTGGGACCTTGTCTGCACTGACTCACTGGTGCATTGTGGGTCTTTTTCTCTCTCCCATATGCAGAAGAAGGGCCTGCTGGTGGCTTGTCTGTGCCATGACCTGGACCATAGGGGCTACAGCAACAGCTACTTGCAGAAGTTCGACCACCCACTGGCTGCCCTGTACTCAACGTCCACCATGGAGCAACACCACTTCTCCCAGACTGTGTCCATCCTGCAGGTAGAGGTCCCAAATGTGACAGTATTTTCCCACCAAAATGCCCCCTGGCCAATCACAAGGTCCGCGCAATCCCCCCTGCAGCAGGTCGTCCCAAACGTTTTAATCTCTGTAGGGCAGGGATACTCAAACCTGGCACGCAGGGCCAATAGTACTGCTGGTTTTCATTTCTCCTTTCAAATTCAATCTGATGCACCAGGTGAGAGTAATCTCTGGCCAATCAGAGACATTTTTGGGCTATGGACTATCAGGCAGAAGAGGAAACAAGCAGTACCACTGATCGTGAGGGCCAGATTTGAGGATCCCTGCTGTAGGGTGTGAATGGACTTGTGCACCTTTTCCCCATTCAGCTGGGCTGACCTCAGAACGCTCGGATGTTCTGGAACCGTCAGACGTGCCCTGGAGGTTGTGGAGCAGTTTCTGAAGGGACCCTTCAGTCTTAGCCCAGCTCCGCTGAACGCCCTCATAAGAAGAGCTCTTGCTTTTTTATTGATCTCTTTGTTTTCCATAGCTGGAAGGGCACAATATTTTCTCCAACCTGACCTCCGGTGAGTATGAGCAGGTGCTGGAGATCATCCGCAAGGCCATCATCGCCACCGACCTGGCCCTGTACTTCGGCAACCGCAAGCAGCTGGTGGAGCTGCAGACCACGGGGGCGCTGGACTTCAACAATCACGCACACAGGTGAGAGACCAGGCGGGAGAGCGACGCCTCGCACAATTCGAGTCACGTGAGGGGGTTTGACAAGACTCTCAAACAGATACGGGCCAACCGGACACCAAGAGAGAGATACCCTAAATAACACAGAGGTACCCAACAGAAAAAAACACCCTTAAAAGATAAAGGTAGAAAGGTCAATAATGAACAAAATTACCATTGACTGAATGTCAAAAAAGACATGTTGACATGGGTAACACGCTGAACGGCAGAGGCATAATTAAGCTGCAGTGTTTTTAGGTGTTGCTGTTTTTACAACTGCGGTGCACATACTGTAGTCCTTGATTTTACTTACTTGCTTTTTACAATTCCCCCCCACCCCATTTTTCTCCTCCCCAACTTGGAATTGTTATTTGTGCATCTAGGGACATCACTGCGCTATCTGCACCCATTTAAGGTACACCGCAGCTGAAGTGAATACACACCATGAAGCCCACAGCAGTGGCTGTTTTGCACCCACTATAGGACAAACCATAATACAGGAGGGCTAGTGTTTATTGGGGGAGAAGCGCACCGTATCTGTCAGCGATGACAACTTACTCTGTGAGCGTCTGGTCCGTTGTCTGGTAGGAACGACTGCCGGTAACCCCAGGATCGCTGGCCAACTTACACCCGCCTGTTTTTTTGGTTCTTCCCCAGGGACCGTGTGATTGGTCTGATGATGACTGCTTGTGACCTCTGTTCCGTCACCAAGCTGTGGTCGGTTACAAAAGTCACGGCCAACGACATCTATGCTGAGTTCTGGGCCGAGGTACTGAGGGCATTTAAATTCATTTGGGCCGTTTCTGGAAAATGAAATGTTATCATAATTGAATACATCGCAATTAAAAAAACTTGCATGTACTGTTTGATGCATGTACTTACTGTGATATAACAAGTGAAAGACAAAATGGCAGTTTTCAGTACAAATATTCATGGATGCTCATAAAATTTCACAGGGTTAATCTACACTCAGCGTTATGAATGTCTTACAGAGCACATAGGATGTGACTTGGTAATAAATGTCAGTCATCAAATGCCTGCCTGCATAACTAGATGATGTACTGCAATTTAATGTGAGGGGATGTGAGGTGTTGGCATCTGTCTGTCTCCAGGGAGACGAGATGAAGAAAATAGGCATACAGCCGATTCCTATGATGGACCGGGACAAGAAAGACGAGGTTCCCCAGGGCCAGGTGAGAGGGGCGGAAATGTCTCTGTCGAATTTAATTATGCTGTACTTGTTTGATGTGAAGATAACAAATCTCTCACCTCTGCCTCCACCTCTTTTTCTGTTTTTTTTTTTTTTGGTTCCCCTCCTCCCTACACAGGTGGGGTTCTACAACGCCGTGGCGATACCCTGCTACACCACTCTGTCTGAGCTCTTTCCCCCCTCTGCCCCCCTCCTGAAAGCCTGCAGGTCAGTCACATCGCCCCCCTGTGGCCTCGAAACGCTTTTACACTGCAGGCATCTCCCCACTTCCACCCAGACATCCAAACCTGGCTCCAACTTTTAAATTCAATTCAATTCAATTCAATTCAATTCAATTCAATTCAATTCCATTTTATATTTATAGTGTTTACAGGGAACTGTCACAAAGATGCTTTACAGAATAGCAACATGTGAAGTCTTTGGTGGGTTTCGACAGGGCCAATTATAAGTCTTTATGACTGGTTTGTTTTAAATAAATAAATAAATAAATACAGTGACTTACAGTATCATCAAATTTAATGTGCTTAACAATGCAGCAGTTCCAAGCTACAATACTACAGTATTTCAGTCAATAATGAACTATAACAACGGTAATTCTGAAATGGTATTTGTGCGTAAAATAAACTGGGGAAGATTATATTATAATTTAAGTCATAATGAACTTTATTTGTTCTGAACTTTTCAATCGTAGTGCATAAAGCACTTCACAAGGAGCAACAGCAATCAAAAAATACATTTTTAAAGTTGTTGCAAAGTGGTCAGGTCAGGAGAAGTATAACACACAAACACATGCTCACTAAAATATGCATTAAATTTCAAAAAATGTACTTGAGTACGTAATGCAGATGTTCACATATAAAAGCCAGCACTCCAGCACATATGTATGCAGACCCTTGTTGCACAGAATCTCTGCTGTGGCCATAATGCCTTTTTTAAAATAAAACATGGCTGCTCTGACATCCTCTTAGTTCTTTTCACGTGACACATTATATTGACGCACTGAAAATTGGTTGATCACCACATTCAGAGGAATGCAGCTTGGCTCTGTCCTAATTTGTCTTCTCTACCCACCAAAACCCCCATAGCTCAGACAATAGCCCCATATTAGAAAGAGGGTATTCCCCAGTGCCCTGTGTGCCTGGTAGGTGAGAGTGCATGCACCACGCATGGCCACGCCACCCCCTGCACCAAAAAAAGTGAAAAAGACCCTTCAGCCCTCTGGCCAACGTGCCTTTAAAGCCTCTGTGACCTTGATCCGCGGGGAATGCGATACAGAACGCCGGGCCCTGCGTCAGCACCAAGGTTCCGCAATGGAATTCACGGGCAGGAATCCCAGACACGGTGGAGCCCCAGAGAGCTGTGAGATCACACACACACACACACACACACAAACACATTCGCGCACACACACGCACGCATGCAGGCACACACACACTCGCACACGCATGCACGCACACACTCGGACACGCATGCACACATGTGCACGCACTCACACACACGCACACACATGCATGCACGCACGCGCATACACACACACACACTTGCACATGCACACACACTTGCACACACACACACGTATACACACACACACACACACACACACACACACATGTACACACACACACACACACACACACACACATGCATGGCCACGAAAGCTGCATGAACCTGCTAACAGCGAGGAGAGAGAACTAAATGAGCCCTGGTTCTGTCTCTCAGAACAGAGGCGATATTCAGGAGGGAGACACACACACATGCACACGCACACACTCTCTCATATACATGCACACACACACATACACACATTCTCTCTCTTTCTCACACACACACACACACACATGCACACACTCTCTCTCTTTCTCATACACACGCACACACACACACACACATAAAAGAAAAATAATAAGAATAAAATAAATTCCTCACGTTTGACAAGTGCCATCTGTGTGGCCCTCGTTGTCACAATCTTACAGAAACTCAAATTGGGGGATGGGGGCTTTAAATTTCGTCCAGTGGCTTAACTTGAAAATCACGACGCTTCAATGAAACACCTTCTCCACACGTCCTCGCTCTGTCTCATCTTAGTGAGTGAAGTGTGTGTGGTGTCGGTGCAGTGCGCATGTTTATCGGTTGTCGTTTCGCGTTGTCTCAGTGAAAAAGTTCTAATTATTAGGAGTGAGATCAGTCAGGCTTTCAGCCCCTCTGGTGCTTCCAGTCACTACTGTGCATGGCTGCGCTGAATGCCATGGAAACGGTTGGCACGGCTGCAGAACCTGAAGGTTGTTGAGGCCTTTGTAGGGAGGGAGAGAGCAAAAAGGAAAGCACAGGGTTGAACTCTTCTGAACTATAGAGAAAGATTATGAAATACATTACAATAATTCAGCCTTATATATCCGAAACAAATTGGAAACTCACAGGAACGATTTCTTATGCTCATTCGCCAACACTGCATAATGATTTTGCCAAAATAACTTTGCTGTTGTATTGTGAGACAGTACCACTGAGAACTTTCAATATTAATGCCAAAAAACAACATACAAGCTTTGTGGATGCCGCAAACAGCATACTGTATATTTTTTTCTTTTTTCCTGTAGGGAAAACCTGAACCAATGGGAGGGGATCGTGAAAGGAGAGACGACGTGGGCTCCGCCCCCCACCCCCGAGCCAGCCGAGCCCGAAGACACGGGCCCTGTGAGGGTGGATAACTGACTGGCGCTGGGGCCGCAGCTGCCGCACCCGGCCAGCCCGCGACCCAAGCCCAGATCGAGACTGTGGATTTCCTGTTTGAATGTCCCACTTCCTGTGGTGACAGGAAGTGGCGGGTGGCACGAGCAGGGAAGGTGATTTTTTTTCACACAGAGGACATTTTTAAAAACCATACAGTTACCTCAATGGAGCGAGCGATGGAGGGTTGTGGACATGGACAGTTTCACCGTGACTCATGACTGTGCGAGGAGGCTTGCGGGCCGGAGAGCCAATCACCTGAGAGGCCCAGACTGCCTGGGCTCGCCCCCGGCAGGGTGCAGTTGTTTTAGCGTGTTTTATTTTTCTGCTGTCATTGTCGTCGTCGTTTGATGTCGTTATGATTGTTTTTACTTTTTTTTCTTGGGCTTTGATTTGATCGTTTTTTTGCTGAGGCCTTAAATCTGAGCCCTTTGCACAGCAGAACATTTGAAATCTGACTGTAAAAAAAACTCAAAGGGTTTGGCTTGTTATGAAATGGTACCTTTTCTGTTTTGTTTTTTTGTTTTTTTTTCCTACTGTGGTCGACTTGTAACGTGCGAAGCTATAGGGGAGAGGCACAGAATGTTTAGCTTTAGCCAAGATGCACATTAAGGCCATCTCACCGCTGTGGTTTCTGTGTTGCTGAGAGGAAAAGAAGAATCTTTAACAGTAATATACTTGAATGAAATACAGCCTATTTTAGCTACAGATGGCAAAAAAAACAAAACAAAATAATAACATAGAAATCCCCCAGCAACCCCTGTGCCAGACACAGGGAGGGATGTGGGGCAGTGTCTGATACCTAGGTTCCCCCCGGAGTCCCGCGAGAGAGTCATGGTGATCCCACCCAAAATTGCAACCTCACCCCCCCACCCCCCCACCCCCCCGCTTCCGCCAGGCCTGCCGCCGCTGGCCGGCTTTCGCTCGCCTGGTTACAGGTATACACAGCACTTGGAGACTTATGACCCGCGGCAGTGCCGGCACAGGTGAAGGGTGAAGGAGGGCGTGCCCAGTTCCTGTAGCACTGAGAGAGTGAGGGCGGCCAGCCCCGGGCCTGGAGAGCTGTAGGGTCCGCAGGTAAGCAGTCAGTTACGCAGTCATCTTACCTCATCTGGTTTCTTGTGTCTGAACTGGTTGCTGAAAGATGTACCCCATGACCCTCCAGGACCAGTGTGGGTCCCCCTGCACCATAGAGGTGAATAAATAATGGGGGCAGATGGTCTGTAGACTGTTATTCTGTAGGTGATTGAACAGCAAGAACGTGGGTTTCATTTCAGCTCACCTCTGATCATAACTCATAAGTCACTTCTTTATGAAAATGGTAGTGATCACAATGTATTTTACGTAAGCAATTAATATCCATGAATCCGTTTTTGCTTTAAATATGTAAACATCAAAGCCTGGGGGTTTTTATTACTCTATCTGGCTTGTTCCGCGATTCCAAAAAAAAAATACCCCCCCCCCAGCCCCCCTCCCCCCCTTTATGTAGTATTAATGTTGCCCAGTGAAATGAAGCTGATGCTCTATTAGATTTGAGGTTTGGGCAGGTTCGGGCCAAACCCTGCCACATTTATTGCCAAGGGCAGAGGAGGATAGTTTTTGATTTTCATTCCAAATAATTAAAATGGCACCATTTTTGTTTGGTGGCTAGTGGATGACCAATGCTAGGCTAGGCTAGGCTAGGCTAGGCTATACAGTGTCCATCACTCTCTTACTTGTTCACGCCTTCCAAATAGGAGTCCCTCGAACCCCCCAGATAGACACACACACACTCTCTCACACACACACACACTCTCTCTCTCACACACACACACACACACACACACACACACACGTACAGATTACTGTGGAGGATGTCTACTGTGCAGGTAAAGTCTGCTGTAATGTTGTAGCAACATTCCAGGCCCCCCCAGAACAGGACCACACCGGCCTTGTGCACTGGGGCCATGAAATGCAGTGAGTTTATTTGTGACTGGAGGCACAGATACTGTATTCAGTTTGGCCTGTTCGCTGTTAAAACAAAAAAAAAAACACATTACTTGACCTGGATTTCTGTGATCGAATTCAGGAGTCAGGCTCGTCACTCGTATCTCGGGTTGGATACATGTCCGCGTACATGCTCCATCCATTATAGGCCGTCCGCATGCCCCTCCCACGTCCGTCATATGAGCCAGGATCTAGAAAATGGTTTCATGGGAGCTTAGCCATCATAAAAAGGAACTTATACAATTCTAACATTGTCTTTGGTAGATGTTAGATCGATTGAAATAATAAAAAAAATAAGGGCTTTTTAATAGTCAGCCTTTACCAATGTGTGTTGTTATTGTGAGGTTAACTTAGAATCCAAAAAAGAAAAATATTTGCCTGCTTAAAATGAAGTCCGTGCGGTTGCCACATAATGTACCTGACATGAATCGATGTTTGTTTGCTCCCTTACAAACATTTTTCATAGGACTACTGAACTGATTTGGCAGGTGGGGCTAGTCCCACTTTTTAATTACCTAATTAGGAATTTGGGGCCGTGTTCACTCCCCTGTGTGGTATCCTTTCTGGTGTATAATTAGGAAGTCCAGCCGTACGTTTCACCATGAAAACCGTTCATGCTCCTGGAAGTGTTTCTCCGCTCCCCCAGCACAGCTCTAGAGTCTGGGACAACGAAGGTACGAGCGACCATGTCTGGTGTAGGTATGCTGGGGACCAAGGTGTGAAGGTTCATTGTGACGAATGTTGTTCTGTTGAAATGCTTGCTGATGAATTGCATTGTGGGAGGTGGTGAAACCTGAAGGGTTGTGCTTTCTGATATCAGTTACTCTGCCTTGTGTTACCTTTTTTTTTAAAAAAGAAACTGCTTCCAGAAGCTCTCTATAGTCTGCCCTGTATTCACTGAGTAGCACTCAGAAAAGGTGTATATTGGTCTCCATGTTCTAAGCCACTGTTTCTTAAACTGTGGGTTGGGACCCAAAATGGGTCTCGGGAGTATACGAGATGGGTCTGCAGTCCATGAGGCTGTGCTAGTATGTGTATTTGGCAGGTCCCTGAAAGGTACAAATTTCAAATTTGGGTCCCAATGCTAAAAAAAAAAAGGTTTGAGAACCAGTGTTCTAAGCTGCCATGGAGAAAGTTGGCTGTACACTGTACTATGGTGCTAATTTAGGATGGCAGTCTTGCACTTTCTGACTCCGTTTCCCCCCCACCCCCCACTTCCACACAAGCCCCTCCCCAGCTCCACTCACTCTGTGGTCTAAACAGCTCAACGTTGTGTGTCCCACAGCCTCACCCTCCCCCCCCCCCCCTCCCCCCATCCCGACCCAAACCCCTGGCAAAGCCTGCTTGTTTGCCACACATTTGCACCCCTCATCTGCACTACGTCTAGCTACTTATTATCATTATTAATGATTATTATTATTATTATTGGTATTATTTTCTTAATTAGAATTGAATTTAAATTAACTTATATTTTTTATACAAAAATAATACATTTTGGCCTTTTTGTTTTGTACAAAGTGTACGATATGAGAAACACAGAATGGTCATCTAGACTTGTTGCGTACTGCTGCCCAGGATTAATGAGCTGATGTCTCAACTGTAAATGTAAGAACATCACAACTACTTTTATTAAATATTTCTCAAAATTCATCCTTTGTGTTTTGTGCATTGATTGAACCACATCTGCAAATAAGTGACCTACCACAGTACAATAAGACAAATGAGTTGACATTGTTCCGATTTGTATCGAAGGTTTCCTATAAGAGAAATGCTAATTGCCTCTGTATTTTTGAAATGTGGAAAAAGTGGGCCGAACAGCAACCTCTACTTCAAAAAAGGGCCTATTGTTAGGCGAGCTTATGTCAAAGGAGGCTTTAAATATCACATTTATTTGTTTTATTTAACTTTTATTTAATCAGGGAAGGCTAGTTGAGAGCAGGGCTCTCTTCTACAATAGCACTATGAATATAAGTAGTTAAAATTATTTACACATATAAAAGACAAAATTCATTTTTTTTCATTTTCTCGAAAATATTGTACAATTAATTAATTATGAATTATAATTAATTACCTATGCAATGACAAAAATAACATTTCACAAACTATCCTGGTGGCTAAAATAAGAATGAGATGGACTTGACAATGAATTTGACAATAAGGGCATTTATACACATTTAGACCTATCACTACTATTCTGGCCAACAATATGAATTATAACATGACCATGTGCTGTGTATGTACACTTAAAACATGTTTTTCCCCCCCAAATGTATATACACAAGACAATGGAAGAGGAGACACCCCCAAGTAGTGCATGTGACCAACGAATCTTCAAAACTTGATTGCATTTTTCCCCCTTTTTATATGCGACTAGTACCCTCTAGTGGACGAATGTTCTAATTGCAAATTATGAAGTTGGTGGGGTTTGGAAGCAACAATTGGATGAACTCCCTCTGCAAGGAAAACACGTCGCACTTCTTTTTTTTTTTGTCCTAAAACCTTTAACTAGATTTAAAGTAGGGCCTATATTAATTTAGGATGCAAAGCTTAGATAGTTCATGTCATACTTAAAGTAGATATTATTCCAGGAAACACTTTAAGTTATTGGCTTATACTTAAACGGGCTAATGTAGTTTCATAAAGGACTACTTAAAATATACTTTAAAATTAACTTGATGTACTTAAGTATACATAAAAAATAATATTTTATGTAGTTGGGGATAGTCACCATAAATATAACAGTTTTTGGATTTTTCTCATTTGCTCAAGAAATGTTCAGCCTTGCACCGTGAAGTTTTACTTCAAAAAAATCTTTGATTGTAACAAACTGGCGGAATAATCGTAGCAGTAAATGAAAACGCCCTATAATGTGCGTACGCATGTTTTTCCCCTCCTGCACATACTAATGTTAATCAAGGAAACAGGAAACACATTTCCAATGATAACGTGAGACCAGACTCATGCCCAGTTTATGAAGCATGTGGATTTATTCATGAAATAATCGAAATTTACCGTGAAGTGATCTGTGGTAACGTCCAAATTGATGAAGAAAGATGCTTTTGTTTGTTTCTTACAGCGACACCGAGATATGATTTTACAAAGCAAATACCCTCCCCAAAAGTACACTACATGGTGGTTTTCAACACCATCTGTCCCTATAATCTCCGAAACTGAAGCCCTCTCCATTACCTCCCTGAGTGTCAACCGTCTCGTTTTCTCTTTAAATGGCATCCTGTAAACATATAACAGAAAAAAGCACGTTTTTCGTTACAGCAAGTCAGAGGCGGTATAACTGTAACAGCAGTCACATTGATACAGAAGGAGACATCATGTTTTTTGGTCACCTAGCATCCAATTCCCTGAAGAACACATTGCGAAAACCAACCTTTCAAGGACAGATAACTTTTTATTGTAAATAAAAAAATGTATATTGGCTTTGCACCCAAAAAACACCTCCGGAACACACTTTTATTTAGCTCTCTCAAAATAAGTTTTTAAAGATTATCACATTACTCCCGTTCCCTTGAGAGGTGGTAGAGGACTGAATTGCACATACAAACCTGTATATTGGCTACTGTAGCCGCATTGTTATTGATCTATTAAAACAATTTTCAAACCCTTAAGTAGAAGTCTATAAATATACAAATACAAATAATTCCACAGAAAATTTTATTATTTATTTACAGAAATAGATACTCAATTTTTTTGTTGTTGCCGTAATTGGTTTTAAAGGACATCATTTCGTCATGCTTTTCTGTCTAAAACGCGTAGAAATGCATGCAAAAACGATGGTCTTGTATTGTTGATGGTTTTGATACTTATATGAGTGAGGTTTGCTATAACACATGTTTATTTATTTAACTAGGCTTTCATGAAAATAAATGATCGTGTCAGCTATTATTAGAAATCTTTTTTTTAGAACACTAACTCAATGTTTGCACACTAACACGCCTGGAATTTACATTCTTAAATATATCCGTTCAGAAATATTTTTCGTAAAAAAGAAATTTCCCACTGAGCGCCCTTGCAAGAACACATATCTGCTTGCACCAGGAAAAGCCCTTTGTTGTGCGTTACCCTTGACAACTGAAGAGAAAAGGGTAACTTTTGTTGATCTAGGGCTCCACAGCAGTTAGTAACATTGGATTGGTTTTCGGTGAGTAATACAATTTCTCAAAATATTTTTTGTTCTTTTCTCTTTTAGAGTGTGATTAAATCTGTCAAGATTTTCTTAGGTAGGCTACTACAGTGAATTGTAGTTATAGCATAAGTTGAAATTTTGAATCCAGCGAATGTCAAAATGCTGTTTTTGAATAAACTGTCAGCCTTGTGTTCTAATCCATACATTTTAATTGATGCAAAAGCACATGTGTTTTCTGTAACTTTAACATTGTTTTTAAATGCCTACTGTTCATTAATAAAACAGCAGTGCTTCTGAAGTAGTTTAGAAAGTATTTCCATGTAAATATTTAACCATTTATTCTTAATATTTTATATGCGTGATGAAATAACACAAATTATACATTTGCATGTTCCAGTTTGTCAAATATCCGTTGGATTGCAGCATGTATTTGCAGCGTCAACCTTATGCAGTGGCAACATATTCCGTAGTTAAAACAACCATTGTGCCAATGCTGGACTTGTGTGGGTTTATGGAGGAACTGAGGAACTGAGCCTGCACCTCAGGTGGGCCACTACAGCAAGAAGCAGAATTAACTCAGTAAAATATGCAACTGCATAAATATCATTGCATGCGTAAAGGTTGTGTAAGTCACTGTGGATAATGGTAACCGTCAAGCAAATAAATAATGAAATGTAGGGTTGATTTGTGATATAGTAATGGATCAGAGGGAAATCTCTTGTCGCCCTCGTAGCTATGCGTGCCACTGGGGAGCTGACGGGCCGCTCGGACGGCCGGCGTGAGCTCCGGGCCCTGCTCCTGAGGGTGGAGGAGGCCCACCGGGCCGACATCCTCACCTACTGCTCAGGACACCTGAACCCCAACAGGCGGCCCCAAAAGACACCCAACGGGACAGTGACAGCAAAGGAGCCCAAATGGACGGGTTCTTCTGCCCCAGAGAAAGGTGCGGTCCCGCGACCGCCTGCCCGAATTCAGCCTGAGGTAGAGCGGAGGAAGAACGGTCTGGCCATCGCCACGGTCACTGCTGCGGCCGCTCCGGTCACTCTCGACCCTCCTCAATCTGAAAGGGGGCGGAAACGTCCCTGCCACCCCCTGGATCCGACACGGGCGCTTCTGCTCAGAGCGAGCCGGTCAGGGGAGACCGGGCTGGCCGCCGGAGAGCCAGAGGATCGGAGCTGCCTCGCGGTCGCAGAGTCTCTCATCGCGGGCGTGACTCGCGGGGACCGGCTGCAGACGAGGCGGAGGTTCGAACGCTCTGTCCTGGAGACGCCAGATCTGAGGGAACCGAAGGGCCTGGGCCGGGGCAAGGCTGCCGAGAAGCAGGAGGAGCGGCTGGAACAGGTGTGGAACAACGCCCAGTTTACCTGTGATTATAATGTTGGGGCGGTAAAGGAGAGACAGAGCTCACTTGCTGGACGTGGGAACTGGGCCCTTGGTTTCCCCACTCTACCGTACAGTGACATCGGGCCTCTTTGTACGGCAGAACGTCCTTCATAAAACTCATCCCCCTGCCTGAAAGGATTGGTACAATATTTATAATATTCATTGGGTGCATTTATTACACTAAACCATGACTGCTGAACTCCCCTCTGTGCTAGCCTCCAAGTGTAACGAGACCCCAGAAGCTCATCCAGAACAATGTTGCTTGACTGATGTGGGAAGTTCTCAATGCCCCCCCGTCCTTCATCTCTGTCCTCTGTGTACAGTAACAGCTCAAATGAGATTTAAAACCTTGGTTCTGGCCTATTGGGCAGTGAACGGGATAACTCTTCCTTATCTTCACTCAATCATCAGACACACAGACACTGTCCTGCAGCCTTCAGGCGCTTGTGGCTATGCATTCTGGTTGCATGCCCTATCTCTTCTGACCCCCCCCCCCCCCCACCCCAAGCAGTGGAGTGGTTTCCTATGACAATCACGACATCTGGGTTGTCAACCATCTTATGATGGACACAGAGGACCTACCTCTCCAGACTGTATCTACGCTCCCTCCCACCCCAACTCTCTTTCTTGGCTCTGGCTCTTCTGAAATTTTACCACTTGGTTTTGTAATGAGTATGTTGATAGGACAGTTGAACATAGTTGTCAGAATATTTAACTGTTCACAAGGGGGAGACATATACACGGGGAAGAAATTTAAGACAGTGATTTATTTATTTTGTTTAACTACGTCATGGGTAAAAAACATGATGTGTAAATATGTATTTCTCAGTGCGAGCGATCCTGTGCTTCCCAGGTCCTGAAGGAGCTGTGTGCTGAGCCCCAGCTGGGCAGAGAGAGGCTGCACCTCTTCAGCAGCGTCTTCGGTGATGTGTGCAGTGGATCACAAGTCTTTGGGGACATTCTGAGGGAGATCAAGGTGAACTTAGCCCCTGAATGGAAACCACTGTGAATGTGTAGTTTATTTGAGACTCATGAGATAAATAGTATTGATACACTGTAGGTCCATACAGTGTTTTCATCTCAGAATATTAATGAAAGACTTAAAAATAAAGCACGAAATAATACACAAATTTCCAAATACAAAGCTTTAATATCAATATTCAAACTGTTTTCCTAAAAAATATACAGTGTCAGAGGTGGACTGGTATGACTATCTATCTGTGCGCCATCTTGGATTTTGGACACTGATGTTCGTAGCTGTCACTCTTTTACAGTCTCTAATAGACCGCAGGGGAAGAACTCACAGCATGGAGCAGTTTCACAGTTTCTTCATTTTATCTCCTTTTCTTCCTGTCTTCTCAGACAGAGTATGATCTCCATCTGAACTCGGTCCTCAGTTCCCAGTCAGACCCACATAGCACGGCACACATGGTAAATTTCTTCTCTTTTGTTCCTTCAGTCTTTGCTCCTTGCAAATTAATTACATACGACATTCATTCATGACTCCGGGCACACACCTGCGATCTACCTGAGCAGTCTAAACCAGGCTGAACCTGTGTCAGTGGACAGGTGTGCTAATAAGAATCCCCTCTAGCTGATAGAGGATGAATGGTGGAATGGCCTGGCAATGATAACAATCACAATAAATTATTTCAGATTGTGGATAAAAAATAGGCAACGACAGTTGAAATGTGACAATCAATCTCTCATGAAGTAATCTGCATTTTTTGGAACATTATTTCATGCAATATGCACTACTCCAAATGCACTACTCCAAAATTAAGCCCATGGAACCTTAAAAAGATTATTAATCAAAGTAAATGGGGTTTAAATGGGATTCATTTGCAGTTATATTTAAATTTGTGATATCTGTTTGGAGCTTCAGCAATCACAACAATCAATCAAATAAATTAATGGTCAACTGTAACCCTAACCTTAACACTAACCCTATGGCAAGGCTTAAACAATTTAATACAAGTGAAATTCTAAACACCAGAAAGTGGAATATGGAGTGATAGAAAGATGTGACTTTAAACAGAGGTAAGGGAAATGAAAAATATAATCAAAATTAATATATTCTGAGAAATACTAAATATAAATAGTAAAAAAAAAAATATATATATATATATATATATAAAATGAAATAAACATTTGATCATGAATTACCCTCATTTAGTAATGTTTGCTAAATAAACATAAGGTACATTCATCTGAATAGAAAAATACATTTTTATATTTTTGGCACTTTTTTTATCTTATTGGACATAAGACTTATGTATTTTGCCTATTTACTCTACAATCCCTTTTTTAGCTGGAATCACTTTAAACACATTTCTCTTAATTTATTTGACTTTCATTGTTGATCAGAGATGACATGCTATCCATCTGAATCAAAAAGGACATTCAAGAAATGTTTGCATTTTTTTCAAATTTTGGACATAAGACTATAGTCTTACATATATTTCTGTTTTACCACTGAAACACATTTTTCCTTATAAAATCTATCAGCAATATTTATGTTAATTTATTTCACCATGGTTGATACAAAATTTCCTTTCCTTTTGATCTAGATCAAACTATTCCACCTTTAGAATTTTTTTTTTTTTCACCTCTTGGACATAAGACTTATATGTTTTGTAAAATTCCACTGCAGCCTATTTTTCACCATACATGTCTTCAAGCAGATTTCACTTTGTTAATTACACCTTCGTTGTTAAATAAACATGATGTCTTATCCATCTTAATTTAAAAATGACTTAAAATTTTTTTTTTGCATTTTCATCACTTTTTGGATGTAAGGCTATAGTATTATGCATTTTTCTGTTTTTCCACGGAAACACATTTTTCATCATAGATATTTTTATTCATTTATTTCACAATGGCTGGTAAATCAACTTGATTTAAATTTGATCTGAATCAAATGATGCCACCATATCTGATAGATAAACTTTTTCTATGAATAAAATCTATCTGAATGAGGACATGCCACCTTGAAATTAATTTTTCACTTTTTGGACTTATATGATTTGCAGATTTCACTTTAAAAAAATAATATTATAAAATTCATTACATATTTTGAACTCTTTTTTTCCCCTTGGCTGCTTAATAAACTTAGATTTCCTATCCTTCTGAATGAAATTTAAAATGCGTATTTTGAAAAAAAATTTTTACGGACGTCTATCGCCTTCTCAGTATTTAGGTGCATCCCTCCTTAAACAACTTAAATTGCCTATGTCTGTGAAAATTGAAAAAAATACTCAAAGAATGTTTTGAAAAGATTTATGATAATTTTCACTGTAAAACATCAAAATACATGTAAGCTTTTCTAGAGTTTTGTATTGTAGTAAAGAGCATAGGCTTTTGTGTTTCACCCTCAGAAAGTAAAGAAAAAATTTAGTTATCCTAGAACAAAAACTAACCTGTGCACTAACAATCATGCTAGGTCATCAACATAATTCAAATTCTACCTAAACTCTTACTACCATTTTAGCCATAATCAAATAGCTATAGTAATTGTTCAAGCCTGCCACCAAATGTAGGTCTAACCAAAGTCACGGCATCTCCCCACTGAAGCCTGGGCCTGCTCCTGCTGGGGACCTGGAGGAGGTGCGGGAGGAGGTACTGAGGCTAGAGCACGATGCCAGAAAAGCCCTGGTGGACAACGACCAGTGAGTGATAAGAGAGAGGGAGTGCTGACTACAGTCATGTAGCTGTAGAACTATCAATATTGAGTCTCATTCAGTGTAAAATTGTGCGTAAGGCTGTATATGTAGTTTTGTTTGGCCATAATCATTCTCACTGGAGATCTGTGATGTCATGGAAAGGAAGAGACCATTCAAACCGCTGAAATACATTTTTTTAATAAAACAAAATCATACATCTTGTGAATTTGTTTTCAAGATTAACAAAGGAGTCTTTGATTCTGTGATGGGAGAGTGATTTTTTTGTGAATCCTGTAATTGGTAAGGCTAACCATGTGGATGGTTGAATAACAAATTAAAAGTATAAAGTATAATGGAGTCTCCCTCCCCCCACTGTGAGCTATAAGTCTATGGCTGTCTCTCAAGCCACATAAGTCTATGATTTCACAGAACTGGCAGTACTCAGTAATATATGTGAACCACACCCATTGTACTCATCAATACACTGAATAAGCAGACAGTGGCAGGAGGACTGGGTGTGTGACAGGCCTCGTGGTTGACCTGTCTGTTTGTCCTCTGAATGTTTTCTCTCAGAGCCAGGATGGAGCTGAAGAGGGAGAGAGATCAAGTTCAGCAAATGAATGGTGAATGAATTCCACTTGGCTTATTCTCAAATGTTCACAACCACAATTCTGTGAAGTTGGGGCACTGTCTGGAATCTGAGGCCCCCTGAAAGTAAAAATATTATGATGCAGTAATGTAGCCAGGAATTCTTTTGGTGATGGTGGTGGTGGGGGGGGGGGTCAGCAAGCAAATACGTTTTTAGAAATGATGAACTACAGGGGATGGAGGTGGGCTCAAATTCAAAGGCCACCAGCCCCGCTCAGCTACATCACTGTAATGATGACATTTATAATATTTAGTATGGATTGGCCATGTATTATTAGTGTATTAAGTCGGAGTAAACAAAAGCTCAGAGTGTTCACTACAGCAGGACTGATAGCACCTCCATAACTGGGGTTGTATTTCAGAGTGTTTAAATCTGGATGCGTTCCACCTTTAGGGGAGCAAAAGCAAGTGGACCAACAGGATCCGAAGCAGGGGGAGATTCTGGTCTCCCCTAGCGACCAGGTTCTGCAGAAGAGGCGTCAGGTGCGGACTGTGCTGGAGGAGGTCCGGCTCCTTGAGAGTGTGATCAGAAAACAGATGGCTCCCAAAGACGCCGTCCGTGCCACAGAGAGATGCATCCGAGACTTGGAGGTGGGTGCGACGCTGGATCTTTTCTCATATTTACATCAGCGCATTTGTATCCCATGTTCTCCATACTGCAGGCTGCAGTGAGAGGATACTGAGTCCAGGTTCAGTTCTTCAGGTTTGGTCCTGTTAGACCTTGGCCTTGGAGTATTATTAGTGCACATCAGAGTGCTGGTCTGCCTGCTGCAAACAGTCAGTGTCTGGACTGAACAAACTAGTTTCTCACGCAAGTTGTTGAAATGGTATTAAAATTAAAAAACTTTAAAGCCACCTTCTTCAAGGTACAGGGCTTTGTTACCCTGCAGATAATGCAATGCCCCCACACATTAACAAAAAAGAAAAAGAAAACATACAGCAAAATAGCAGCACTCCCACGTTCAGCCCTGACTGAGTTCAAGACAATGCAGCATGCGTATTCAGGAGAACAGTAATGCATTTTCCATCTTCAACAGGCTGAAATAATGGCACTCTCCACCTCCAACGAACATCTTTGTGAAGCTAATGAGGTAAGACCCTGAATGCCCTGCCCTGCATATTCACAGCAGGGGCTTCTGTGGTCACCCAGCTCCATTCAGTTCTGCGCAAATACATTTAGCCACTGTGGTATGCTAACACACACAAAATGATTACTGACACACTCCTTTCACAATTTATTTACACTTAAGGAGTTGCAGAGAAGCATTTCTTCGCTCCTGGACAAGGAAAAAATCACCAGTGAGATGCAAAAGTACGTAAGACATGACGTATTTTTGCATATGTGGCAAAATCGGTCTTGCTGAAAATACTGCACATCAAATTCCAGCAACTAACTGGGATTAATATCATTTCAGGGAGTTCTGGGGAAGATTTGGACACCCGGAGACATAAAGACGAAGATATTAATGTTTTTCTGTTTCTGAAATACTGCATATGATAATAGAGGCCGTCTTCACAAGGTTCATCGCCACTGTGACTGCATTCACTGCTTTTGTTATGAACGGCCAAACACCTTGTTGCCCTGATTAGAAATGTTAGCTTGTAATCAATTAACATCTGTCCTAAACTTTGACCTACAAGTAAACGCAAGTGTTCCACAAACTCAGGTTGGCAAGTTAGTTTTTAGCAATCACTGAACTGAAAACAAATCTTGCTTTAATTACTTTTCAAAGTTAAGGACAAATCAAGTCCCAGCCATTTTCTTTCCTGTGAGCTCAGATTAAAATAGGTGCTGATGTTAGCCACAGCACATTGGCCATTTGCAGTATATATTTTTTACCCCTTATAAATAAAGCCTTTTTAACTTTTGTACCTCCATTTGGAGTGCTCTGGTTTCTTTTACAGTCTGATTCTGGAATTTTCTACGCCCGTCCTAGCTAAGTGTTATCTTATGTAGTCATTCGACTTTGCTGTTGTAGCAGTAAGCAAAACGATCAATATCTAGAAGTTGCCCAAGGTGAAAAAAATACCCTAATCAGTGACTGCAATGACAGCAGAGTTCTGACAAGCTATCTTACTACTACTGACATATCACATACGCTGATAAATGGCCTGGGGATAGGCTGCGCAATAACACAAACAGGACAAGAAGACCAACAAAACGTCTGTGTGTCTGTGTCTGCCCTCAAAAGGGCAAACTTGGAGTCATTCACTACAAAACACATATGAATAAACAACCTCAACCAGACACGCTTCTCCATTTTATCAGGTTTAGAGTTCAGCTGACTGGAGCATTTTTATGACAGGGTCACTGTTCATTTGCCATAGAACAGCTCCTAGATTACTGGACTCAAACTGAACTGGTCGCAGGGCTGGGCCATTGCACAGGCCCTTGTGTTTGTTCTGATGTCACGCTGGAGCAGAGGCCATCATACACAGGTACAAAAGCACAGAACACTTCTATGAAAGACAAATAAATGTCAGCGCGTAAGGACTCCAAGGCCTGCTTTTGTGTGTAACTATCTAAAGGCTCATAGTTCTGTTATGCAAGGTCTTGCTTTAATATTTTAGCCTCTTGGGAAATGAATGAGTGAGTGAGTGAGTGAGTGAGTGAGTGAAAATATTCTGAGCGTTATTTATTTTTTTAAGTGGTTTGTCTGTTAGAGAAAAGCATCAGAGCATGGGCTACCTTAGATTTTGAGCATTAACTGCAGATGGTGCAAAACTGCGGGGACAGAACTTTGAGAGTACAAGTATCAACTAAAGAACGCCTGGACAATGCCCTTATATGGCAAATAGTCAGCAAAACAGGAAGTGCAAGAAGCACTGTATAGACGTTATGTAATGTAAGGAAACACAATGGGTCACGGCTCTTTAAAAAGGAAGCTCTTTCAACCCTCTCTTCTTTACTCAGCAAAAGGCTGTCCTTTGCTTTAGTTGCTTTAGTTTCTTTTCAGTCCACCCAGAAGGTAAAATGCATACAAATTTACGCTAGTTCGATTCTTTCAGGGGTGTCCAGTCTTATCCAAAAAAAAAAGGGCCAGTGTGGCTGCAGGGCTTTGTTTCAGCACAACACTAAGACGCCTGATTCTACTTGACTGAAGACGACGGTTAGTTCATTAGCTGAATCAGGCGTCCTAGTGCTAAGGCTAAAACAAAAACCCGCGCCCACACTGGTCCTTTTCGGATAAGATCAGACGCTGCTAGATTAGTGGTTAACAGGGAAATTAAGCCCAAGCCCGCTATAAAAGGTGTGTTTTCACCCTAGCCCTGGAGTCTGGCACAGGTAAGTTGGTGAGTAATCTGTATAAATATTGGTACAGACCTGGCAAGCGACAGGATGGCTGTAGCTGTTTGAAGGTGACACTAAGAACATGAAATAAAAGCCCCAGACACTGTGCTGGCAGTGGTTACGGCATTCTGTCCGTTCTTTTAACCCAGAAGGTGCAATGACTCCAATTATGCTTTTCCACAAGGAAACGTTTGGCCCTGCAGCCAAGAGCCTTAGACAATCGGTCTCCCACACACGCAGGACAGCATCCTGCACTGAAAGGATGGTTTAGACTAAATTATCCTGCATCGTTTGGTTAAATGACACATGAGTAATTCACGCTAAGCTGGGTTCTGGTTCATTTGCATTCACACATTATGCCCATTTGTGTATTTTTTAAATCTTTCCTCAACTGCATGTATAAGCCTAAGCATTGTATATTTTATTCTATAAGACTAAAAGACTAAGACTACTGTAGCTCTTAGGCAATATTTACCCAGTGCCAATAAAGCATTTTAAAGTGAACTGAATTGAATTTCACCAATACACATTCATTTAATATTTAACACCTACGCAATGTCCTGAGGAGCTCATGGGAGCTCATGGAAAGTCCAGAGACTTAAAAGCACATCTATCAATGGATGTCACCTCCCACTCGCATTGTTGCAAAATGATGGCTCATTGCTTGCTTATGGAACCTATCCCAAATATGCATAACAGGAGGTTGAATGGGGACATGATGTCATTTGCAGAATTGTTAAACAACCACTAGGTGGCATCATGAGCTTAACGGTTATCATAGGACAAAGTATAGCTTAAAGTTTCTCTTGTGTTGCTTCACCTGGGCCCATTGCTTAAGAACAATGCTGTGTTTAAAGAGACAGGAAACAGTCCTCACACGGGGTGGTTGGATGTTGGGTTTTTTCCCCTGCATGGGGAAAATGAGGAATCTTTAGGGGAGAGATAAGAGGAAGGAACAGAGGACCACAGACACAGAAAAAAAAAACAGGCAAAAGAGAGGAGGAATAGTGTTAGAGAGTGGTGTATCTGACCACGCGATAGGAGGTGACCTTCGCTCCCTCATAGTCCAGCCTGCCCCGCTGTCTGCCTGGCCAGATAAAGGGCCAAAGTCCGAGTCGCCGTGCCCAAGGGGCTGTATTAGACCTGGGACTGCACACGTCTGGGACTCTCCGTGTCTCTGTCTGTGTGGCACTCTGAGCCCCCTTTCCTACCGCAGGACACCCTACCCTCATCGGATCCCTTCCGGCTGGTCCGTCGCCATGGCGCCTCGTACCCGATTCTTGCTCCCTCTCCTGTTGCTGTGCCTCGCCCTGAGGGCCGCCGCCGCCCTGGCCCAGGAGCAGCAGGACGCCCCCGGGGCGACCCCCGCGCCCCCAGAGGGGCTCGGCGAGGAGCGGGCCCCCGTGGCCTCCCAGCCTGAGCCCAGCGGCACCCCCCCGGCTCCCAGGGCCCCCCCGGCCGAGCCTCAGGAGGAGTCCGACTGGGGCCTCAACTACATCCGCGAAACCTTCCAGGCCGCCAACGGGTACTTCGAGTCCATCGTGGAGATGATGGGAGGTCGCAACGGCGTGTGTCAGTACCGCTGCCGATACGGTAAGTACAGCACGGAAACGTGTGCGTGTGTGTGTGTGTGTGTGTGTGTGTGTGCGTGTGTGAGAGTGTGTGTGTGCGTGTGTGTGTGAGTGTGTGTGTGTGTGTGTGAGGGACAGAGACAGATGAATGTGTGTGTATGTTCAAAACTGACAGAGAGAGGTACAGACCGTATGGGTGACAGAGACACATAGGAGCGTGTAAGTGTGCATGTCTGTTTTTGGTTTTTATAAAAGCAGCGCTCTGTTCAGTTCCCTGACCACACTGTTGTTGCATAGTTGCTTTTTGGATGGGACCAGTGAAGTCTCGCCACTGCAACAGACAGGACAGAATTGGGGATCAGTAGGGAAGTAGCTCATAAAACCCCTCCATTTAATTAAATTCTGTCTCTCTCCCTGCCTTTCTCTCAGTTTCCTCTCTCCATCTCTCTCTCAGCAAGTTCTCTAATGTCAGCTTTAACATGAGTGATGGGGAAATTTAAGATGCAATATTAGATGTTCTCTCCTTCACCAGAAAAATCGTGTTCCCCCCTCCTTTCCCTCTCTCTTCCTCTCCCTCTCTTTCTATCTCCTCCCCATTCAGTTGTCAGGTTTGGTGTTTCACTTCATTGGCATGGCAATGAAGCTCCATTTTGAATCTGAGTTTGAGATGAACACAGTGAATTTGTAGCCTCAGGTTATTTGTCATACAGTTTTCCCTGAGAGGAACTGAGATTGACTTGAAGAGGGAGAGGGAGAGAGTGAACTAGTTGAGAACTGGCAACTACTGCCAATTCTGGCTGACAGAATGTAATTGGCCATACGTTTACCCATAGAAAGAAAGTATGTCAAAACATTTAATAAATAAATAAATAAATATGAATAAAAGACAAACACTCACTGCTCAATAACATAACATCTAAGAAAAGGAATAAGAAATGAATAAAATGGCTCCCTGTGATGATAGAGTAAAATGGAGGGAACAGAGAGTCTTGCAAACTGAAATATTTAAGCAGTGAAACCTTTTCAGTAAAATGACTGTACCTGTTCATACTAGAGTGACCATACAGTACATTGGATGTGAGAAAAAGAGGATGAATATAACACTAGGCTATTTGTTAGCTTATATATACGAACGATGGAACAAGCAAAACTTAACTGGATGTTTTAGGAATTCAGAAATGCCATCAGGACAGATATTTTCTGTCCCAAAATGAAATGTCTGGGAAAAAGAGGACGTCTGGTCAGTCTAGCCTATACTAGTGCTCATTTTTGTGCCGTATATTTTTGGACATGGACCGGTTAGTCTTCAATATTACTGCCCCCTGTGCAACTGGTACAATTTATACCAATTTACAGATTTTGCTTTGAAATGCTGCTTTTATTTTACGTTTAAAAAAAAAATCTTTTATGGTACTTTAGATCTGTTTATGGTGGAAATTAGGCATATTCAGTATTCGTGTAATATGTCAACATAAACATATGTTAACCTAAAATGTGAAACACACAATTACATGTTGGCTAATGCTAATTTGTGCCACGGTACCTGAGAATAATTAAGTTAAGGTACAGTAAAGGTGCTTTCTGTGTGCAGGAAAAGCTCCTCTTGCTCGGCCTAACTACAAAACCCCAGAACCCAACGGCTGCAGCTCCTCCCTGCTGGGATTACAGGTTCCTGAAAGCGTATGCAGGAATTTATCAGAACACACACTCACACACACACACACACACATATACACACACACACACACACACATGCACACTTAGGCACGCACCCACACACACACACATATACACACACACACACACAGGCACACACACAATCTGCATTGTTTTCTATGCTGTGTATACATACAATACTTTCACTCAAATTCACTCACTCACACACACACACACACACTAAGGAACACAGTACATGCATCTAACTAATGGCATACACACCAACACACACACACATACACACACAATCTGCATTGATTTCCATGCTGTGTATACACACACACACAGACACAAACACACTCACATAGTGTACAGTGTGTAACTAACCATCTGACTCTGCTCTCCAGCTGGACCTGGGGATCCCTGCCATGACAAAGTGCTGCAATCAGCTGGACCTCTGCTATGACACCTGCGGCTCCAACAAGTACCGCTGCGACTCCAAGTTCCGCTGGTGCCTGCACGGCATCTGCTCTGACCTCAAAAGGAGCCTGGGCTTCGTGTCAAAGGTCGAAGGTCAGCTGTACTTCCTTTAGCTCGTCCATTCACTATAGCATATTTACCGTAAGAGGTTCATAGGCATGTTTCATATTTATGTAAAGGCCCTCAAAATTGCCACATTGTTTGTGCAAAATCTCACCTCAGTAAGATATAAAATAATTACTGTTTACTGATGCCTGTTTTTCTGAACAGCATTTTAAAACACCCATTATAGGCTGCAATGCAATGGATTATTCATCCAATATAAATATTGAATTATTACAATAGCAATCTTAATAGTTTCACAATTTCAACAAATTGTAAAGCCAACAAGGTTTACTTTTTACATAAAAGTATAAAATATGGAATGTATTTAATATAGAAATATGACTTCTTTTTTTTAGAATATGGTTGCTATGTTGAGGGCTTTGTGGAAGTTCCATTTCTATAAACAGTGAAATACATAATTGTTTTACTGTCATGATCTGTTCCAGTGCATTAAGATGTTTTTTCTTGTCTCTGTCTACCCCTCTCCTCCCTCTGTTCCCTCTCTCCTCCTTCTCTCCCCCGCTCCTCCCTCTCTTTCCCCTGACCCCCAGCTTGTGAGTCAGTCGCAGACACCCTGTACAACACTATTTGGACTCTGGGCTGCAGGCCCTACATGAACAGCCAGAGGGCAGCATGCTTCTGTGAAGGAGAGGAAAGGAACGAGCTGTGAGTGGCCATCCAGAGCAGAACAGCGCAGCGCAGCACAGAGAAGAATACCCAACACAACGCAGCACAGCATGGGAATTCACAGCACAGCATAGGAACACACAGCACAGCATAGCACGGCACAGCATAACACACAGCACAGCATAGCACAGCATAGAAACACACAGCACAGCGCAGCACAGCATAGGAACACGCAGAACAGCATAGGAGTGCAAGCACAGCACAGCATAGCATAGGAAAATACAACACAACACAGCACATCCTGGCATACACAGAACATAGCACAGCAGAGAACAATGATAAAACACCTGCACACAACATACAAACACATACAAACACACACTTTATAGATTACCTATCATCAGTGAGAATGTGGAGACTGAACAGTACCATGGCAACCACACCCCCTCAAGTCACACACATATACACACAGACAAGCCCATGTTCGCTGTATAACTAGCGCTCGTTGAACACCCACATTGCACTGCTGGAGTTGCTGGTCCTGACTCCCAAAGCTGTTTAAAGGCTGACCTTATTTAGGATAGATATTAATAGAGCTCTCACTGAGTCCTCCTCACTGGTAAATTAATAGACGAAGGCAGTATTAGCAGTCTTTTTGTTATGGATTTTTTTTTAAAGAATCTCCATAAAGGGCTACTCTAAAATTGCTTTACAGAAAGGTGCCATTATCACAGGTTTGGAAAGCAGTCCAACCACAGTATCCAATGTGGTAGCAGGGCAATATTACCACAGTGTTGCGTCGCATCGCATTCTATTATATATTGCTTCATATTAGCTGCTGACGTTATGTCTGTCAGGACACCAAAGTGAATATTTATAATGTGTGAAGATACTGTATTTACCCAGGTCCTGCTGATTACATTTGCTTGGGTCAGTTAAACACTGACCCAGGCAAACACATTAAAGGAACAAATGAAGCCACTGGAACAAAAATATGAATTGCTGTATTAAATGGATGTATTAAATTGGGGCATGCTGTAATATTACATGCAGTTGTGGGAAATTGATTGTATAAATTATTTTGATGCGTGCAGACGAAGAAGTATACATTGTACTAATGTTGTTAATATTACTGTTGCTCACAAAACAGTGTTTTAAGTTATTAAATGTTCAGGTTTTCTTTTTGTGTTTCTGCATCCGGTGATGATGAATGATGTAATCAGCCTCGGAGTTGTATTTCTCTCCCTGGATTTAATGGCAGTTTTCTTGCTTTATTTTTTAAAAATAAAAGCGATCAATAATTCATGATAGCACGCACCATTTGGTTTGACCATTGCACTTTGTCAAGATTTCAGATAGTGTCATAGTTTTACAGTATTGAAAGTTATGATGTGCAAGCATTACTGGTTATACCATTGCTTTGGGCAATAATATTTTGACATTGCATTTAATCAAACGTCCAGTTACTTGCATTTGCATTGGCACATTGTTTAAAAGTTGCTACATTTTTATACTGTACTATTCCGTGCACTGCAAGTTTAAGTACGCCTGAGTCAATAATAATTGTGGTTCAGTTCATAATTCCCAACACAGTTCTTCCATTCCCCCCACCTCCCGCCTAGGTGTATTTCTGAAGACTGAGAGAGCAGTTTGATTTTCTGAGAAATGCACACTGTTTGCACTACTTCCGCAACCACAACAGTTTCCCTAACGGCTAATAATCCATGGACCTGGCACGGAACCAACAGGCACGGTCATTTCTCATTTCATCATTCACACACTGACCTACCCCATTTCCAGTCAGAATAACAGAAAACAGCGCTGACTTTTATACCATAGACATTGATTTATCTATCGCCCCTTTCCTCTAGAAACGATTACTTCACTGAAGAATAAATACTTATGGGTGGCACGAGTAGCACTGCTGCCTCACAGCAAGAAGGTCCTGGGTTCAAATCCCACCCAGGGCCTTTCTGTGTGGAGTTTGCATGTTGTCGCCGTGTTGGCATGGGTTTCCTCCGGTGACTCTGGTTTCCTCCCACAGTCCAAAGGCATGCAGGTTAGGTTCATTGGAGAGTCTAAATTGCCCCCTAAGTAGGAGCGTGTGAGTGAATGGTGTGTGTGTGTGCCCTGCGATGGTCTGGCGGCCTTTCCTCTGTGTATTCCAACCTCTTGCCCAATGCATGCTGGGATAGGCTCCAGCACCCGCCGCACCTATCCTGACCAGGGTTATATAATGGATGGATGGATGGATAAATACGCATTTGGAAAGTGCCTCAGAACGCAAATGATCCATATGATCAATTCAGCTTTATTGAGGGGTTTATACTTGTGTCAGTAGCAGCTGGCTATATACAATCAGGGAGGCAGAGAAGTTAAATTTATTATGCATAGTCATTCTGCAGCAGATTTTAATGGTTTTCAATGAGCAACTGCACCGAATTAAATATCTACAAAAAGATCTAAAGGTGAATTTTTCTTAAAGCCTAATTGCAAATGTATTAACTCTGCTGCTGTGAATCTGACATGAAATCCTTTTACTTGCCACAAAAAAATTGTTCACTGATTCCCAATAATTATTGAATGTGCTGGAGTATGGAATATTTGTTATGATTAAAATCATTTAATACCGACTGTGCAAAATGAATGGCACCACATCTGGTGATTAAAAGATTTCAACTGCTGACAGGGTGACCCTTAAAACTGCAGAGCCTTTTCATCATTAAAGAGTTCTGATCAGTTTAAAGGTGCGTTCTCTGCCTCCCTCACATCCACATGTATAATATGTCACGTATTTATAAAAATAAAAATAAACATTGGTTATTTCATTTCTTGGTGCGGTGAAATAACTTTTAACTTCAACCGTGATTCTTTTTTTAAGTATCAGAGAAATAAACATATAAACATATACATATTGTGTTAGAAAAAACTAACATTTTCTGATATATAGTGAGACTATACAGTAAGCACAGCCGTAATAAAGGCCAGAGTTATTCTGTTCATCTTGCAGCCAAGGCAAATTACCTGTAAACCTGCCTCCAAACCATCTCTAGAGAAGCTGTCAGTCATTTTAAGTAAACTAGTGAGTATAGAAAATGTGATGATGAATATATATCAATGTCTGAGTCGAACAAGAGGCAGTAAGGAAGTGTGTGTGTGTCTGTGTGATAATGATGTGATTTAGTGTATGTCTGCAGGGTTTGGCAACGTGTCTGTGAATGCACACCAGTTTCCATGGGGAAATGTTTGATGTCCGTGGTTATTCAAAAATTTATAAACTGTCAAAAATGTAAAAAAATAAAAAATAAATGAAAAATTAATAAAACTGCGTATATCAAAATACAGAGCTGTGAAAACATATTTTCCCCCTTCCCGATTTCCTCCATTATTGCATATTTGTCACAATGAATGGTTTCAGATCTTTAGACAAAATGTAATATGAGACAAAGGGAAGCGAAGTAAACACAAAACAGATTTTTGTGGACAGTTACTTTTTTCCCATGGGTGTTAATAACTTTTTTCATGAAATGAAATAATAATTTTAAATGTCTTTCGTGTTTACCTATGTTCCCTTTGTCTAAAGCTACATTTTGTCTAAAGCCCTGAAACCATTTATTTTGCATTATGCAATAAAGAATATGAATAGCGAATAATAAAGAAATCAGGATACTTTCATGATGACATTCTAAGGTATGGGAGACGATTGAACCCCGTGAGTGGGAGAGAGAGAGAAAAAAAGTGGTGCTTGGTGTGTGTGAGAGAGAGAGAGAGAGAGAGAGAGTGTGTGTGTATATATGTGAGAGAGAGAAAGAGAGAATGTGTGTGTGTGTGGTGATAAATAATGTACATTAGAGTGGCGTGTGTATGTGAGTCAGTGAGAGCCTGCTGGTCTCCTCATGCCTCAGGCAGGATTTGGATGGGGCCCCCGGTCAGCAGCCGCTGCTCCAGGTGAGCGCTGGTCCACACCTCCCTACGCAGGCGCCTCCGACAGCCCTGAGAGCAGCGGGAGTCCTCCTCCCCCTGCCCACACACCAGCACCCGGCAGTGCAGGAACACCTCCTGTAACACACACACACACATCACAACACAACAGCACAGACACGCCACACACATAACACAACACGCATGCACCACATCATAAACACACCACACACACGCATCACCACACACCACACTCTACCACACACACCCACGCACACCGCATCAGAACACAACACACACACACACACACACACACACACATCACAAACACAACACGCACACGCACACACACATCATAAACACAACACACACACACGTACACGCACGCACACACACATCATAAACACAACACACACACACGCACACACACACAGACACGGACACACATGCACACACACACACAAACACATCATAAACACAACACACACACACACACGCACACGCACACACACACGGACATGGACACGGACACACAAACATGCACGCACACACACACACACACATACGCACACATTCATGCAGGCATCGGCTCACATTCAGATGAGCCGCTGAAGGTAGGCTTGCTCACTCACCCGGTTGTCTTTTCCCACAAACTTGAAGACAGGCACCTGGTAGTGTTTGGACAACTGGTCTTTAGCAGAGTACTGCCTCACTGTCTCATCTGAAATACATCTGGAAAAAACAGAAGAAGGTTTCAAACCTAACTAAAAGAGGTGAAGCGGCTCCGGGCATCTCATTAGCCCCTCTGAACTCAACTTCCCCAGTGTACACCAACCGTTAAATAAATCACATTCAAGCACTTCATTACACACAACCCTGAGGTAATGAAGTGGCATATAACTGAACCAAGTTTTAAGTCATATACAGGCGCCCCATTACTTACTCATCCTTGATGAGGGCATATTTGTGCACCATGTTACTCACCCATCCTTGATGAAGTAATATGTCAGCCCCATGTTACTCACTTGTTTTTGATGAGGCAATATTTAAACCCCTTGTTACCCACTCATCTTTTATGGTGTCATATTTGAGAGACCTCAGACTCTCCCATCCTTGTCCTGCAGATAGCTAACTATAAGTCTGCCTTAAGTAGTAGACAGAGAGTAGTCTGACTATTACAGTAGTTAAAATAGTCAATACAGTGGCTCTGATTACTTTTTTACATTAGCGAACGTGAGTATGACAATAGTTAGTTTCAATAATATTCAGCCACAGAGTTAGACAGATTGTTGCCGCTCCCAGGCCTGCATCGAGAACAGCTTTGGTTTCCCACAATGCAGTTGTGCTCTGTGGGACTCACCCGTCCTTAATGAGGTAATACTTGAGCGGCTCGTCCGCTTTGGGGCTGGGCGTGGCGAAGCAGCTCTCCACCAGCGCGGCCAGCCCGTCCACCCGCTCCACGGGCTCCACGCCGAAGAAGAGCGAGTCCCGGAGGCGGAGCTGCGGCGGGGCGCGGTAGGGCTCGGAGAACTCGGCGCTCTTGAAGAGCTCCAGGCTGAAGGGGAAGACGCCCGCGCTGTGGCCCGCCAGCTCCAGGGCCCCGCTGCGCAGGCTGGGCAGGTACCCGTCCGACACCTCGTAGTGCCGCGGGAACTCGCACGTCACCGGCAGCAGCAGCTTGCTCGTCCGCACGATGATGTCACCGCTGCTGCCGGGGCTGGATTTGGGCAGCCCGGTCACCAGGTTGGTCGCCACGATCTTATCTTGGACAACCTGGGGACAGCCAGGCAGACAGGAAGTGGCAGAGTCCGTAATACCATTGCTCTTGGGTGTCTGGAAACTCTAATAGAAGGGCAATGCCTCCCAATTGACCGATTGATTGACTGGCTGTTTTAATGATGTGTTGTGCTGTGGGGTGCTATTTTTAAATGTGAATAGGAACATTTGTACAGGTCTTTTTTCCTCACATTAAAAAATATGGTAGTATAAATAAATTATTTCTTTAGGAATATTTATTTTAAATATTTATATCATATAATAAATCTGTGTTAAAAATAAATATTTAGCAAAAGTTAAATATTTAAATGATATCTTAATCTGTCATAAAAAATAAATATTTAGTGAGAAATTAAATATTTAATTATATATATATACACTTTACTGCTAAATAAATATTTTAAATGCGTCCATTAAAATGTAAACTTCAATGATAAAACAAATAAATATACTATTTAAAAACAAATATTTATTTCAAAAAAAATTTTTATATTAAATCTTCCATCTGGGACTTTTAGATTAAATGTTTAAGTTAAATTTAAGTATCCCTTTAACACATTCCAAAATTTGCGATGGGAGTCCCTATTCAAACTAAATACATCTAACAAAGTACACTTCTAAGATTTAAATTTAAATAAAACATTTATTATATGTGCAAAATATGTAACAGCAAGCTAAACATTTGTAACATTGATGCAGATATAACAATTAACTGAATTGTAAATTCAACTGAATTTGTCACTAAATATTTATTTAGCAGAACAGATATAAGACTTAAGCTAAATATATATTTTATTTTCAAATATTCAGTTATGTGTCTCACATTTAGACATAAGTCATATATTTAGCAAGTTGTTATTTATTTATTTATGGATGCAGAATTAATATTTAAACTAAATACTTGAAATGAGCAGTTTTCCCTTTGATTTAGAAATTAAATCTGATAAATGTGCTATTTATTTGTTTTAAGATATATTTATCCCTTGCATAAATAAATAGATAACTATTTTTATTACATTTAATTTAAATATCTGACAAAATAAATGGTGTTATTATATATTTAACATATATGCTAAATCTGTGATTCCAAATAAATATATAACAACCTACTAAATATTTAACATATATCTAAATCAGAAAAATATTTAAACTTTAAATAAATATTTTGTAAACCATTATATGTTTTACAATTAAATGCAGTTTCTGAATTTATAACACAAATATTTTGCAATTTATTGAATTATTAATTTTTATTAATGTTTGGTACATTTAGCTAAATGTACAAAACAATATGCAAATCACCATCCATGTTGGCCTTTAAACTTTCTCTCAGGCACTTCCTGAGGGCCTAGTTGACCAAATAAGTCATTTCTGGGTAGGGTTAATTAGCATATGTTTAGCAGATTTGTTAAATCCTGCCAAGTGTAAAGTTCACCATTTAACATTTAAGTTATATATTTCTTTTTCAACCTGAGATTGAAGATATAAGATCAATATCCTATCTATGCTATTTAAGTTTACAAACAGCACCCTGTCCTGTGTTGGTCGGGTGCATTAATGTATTTATTCTATTGAGAATTTTTTATCTATCTGATGGGTGTGTGTGCCCTCTACTGCCCAGCAGCCAGGGGAGGCCACAGTGCCTGCAACGCTACTCACCCCATGCCCTGGCAAGTCAGCGGCATCAACATTTGCATTGCATTACATTACGTTTCATCCATTTAGCAGATACTCTTACCCAGAGCGACTTACACAGCTTACAGTCTTTCACACGAACAAACGTACAACGGCCTCTAGCTGAGCTCACCTCCACCATGGTCCCGCAGGTCTTCAGGCTGAAGTTCAGGTTGACGTGGGTGCCGTTGGAGATGCCTCGGCAGGAGGCGTTGGACAGGAAGAGTTCCAGACCGCCCACCAGCTCCTTGGGCACCGATACCTCTATGAAGCTGGGACTGCACTGCACAGGCACTGAGAACAGAGATAACACACTAAGAACAAAGAAACCACTGATAACTCTGACCCACCCAACTAATTCTGCAGTTCAATTCTATCTCTCCGTCTCTGTCTCTCTCTCTCTGTCGATGTCACCCGCATCCACACTCACACTCTTACACACACACATACACACTCACACACCCTCACACTCATACTCTTACACACACATACACACTCACACACATGCTCATACTCACACCCTTACACACACACACACACGCACACTCTCTCTCTCTCACCCTGGCAGGTGCGCTGGTCCTCCCCCAGTTCGAGGCCTCGGGGACAGTGACAGAGGAAGGAGTCCTGCACCCTAGAGCAGCTGTGACTGCACCCCCCGTTGTCCGTGTGGCACCCCTTAATATCTGTAGGAGAGAATCAAGCTTTTGTCTCCTCACTAACACTGTACAGTAGGCCATCTCAAAAGTATTGCAGACCACAAATAAAGCAATGTCATGACTGTGATGTCACGATGACCTCACCGATACAGCTCCGGCCGTCCACGTCCAGCACGCGGCCTGGCCCACAGTCGCAGCGTCGAGAGCCCTTGGTATTCACACAGACCTCTGAGCAGCCCCCGTTGTCCCGCTCACACTCATTCACATCTGATAAGAGAGAGAGAGAAACCGGCAAATTGGATTCTGACCAAATCATCGCGCAGCTGATCATATTTACACTAGAGAAATGTGCTAGAGAAATACTGCCAGACCTTACAGTAAATATGAAAAAGTCACAGATAATGATTTTCCAAAAAAGATCCAGATCTCATGGGAACAAGTACAATTTCAGAATAGGGACAAATCACATAGAACATTGTAAATATCAACTATTTAGGGCTGAATATAAGTTGTTCTGGACATTTCAATGTGGCAATAAATGAACAGAAAGAGAAAACAAGCTGGGCATTTTATGCAATAAATAAAAATTATTTGAAAAAGCATTGATATCCCAATTAGAGTTTGGTTAAGATGATTTGAATCTGTAATTGCCCTATATGGCAGCAAAGCATGGGGTCTGCTTTCAAAGTGAGATTTTGCTCAATGAGACAAACACCCAACTGAAACTTTTCATGCAGCGTTTTGTAAGAACTGCAATACAGGGCAGAATAAGGAAAATATACACTATTCATCCAAATGTTTAAAAGGGCAGTAAAATTTTGGAAACATCTAAAACAGGGACCCCGACTCATACTATTATGATGCCCTAAAATGCCAAGAGCTGAGCTCAGAGAAGAGTCCACTCACTCAGATGCATACCAACTGAACCTATTAGAATTAAGCAATTTATAAAGCAAGATAAGCAAATTACATTACCAATCAGAAAAGACAAACAATAAAATCAAAACAAATTACAATGCTCTTTGGCCCTAAAACATGAATACACTGAGGCAGATTACCTGACCACAGTCCAATATGATATACTCTGATAAACGTTGACAAAATACAGACTCAGCGAGCACAGCCTAGCCATAGAGACTGGTCGCCATCGGCAGACTTGGCTGCCCAAAGAAGAGTTTCCACTCTGTGCTTCCACTATAACCAACAGGAAATAGAAGCAGAGCTGCACTTCCTCACCCAATGCAATAAATATAAATAAATTAGAGAAGGTGTTTTTTAAAATGAAAGCAATACACCCAAACTTCCCAACCCCGCCCGAGACCCAACTATTACAAACTCTCCATGGAGAGGAAAGGTGCTGTGCAAAATACCTGCCACAGACAGAGGGACAGCAGTGACCCCCACCAATATTTATATATAATGTGTGTTTGTATAATTGCTTTTACAGTATTATAATTATTTATTATCATATACTAATGCACATTTTATGTCTGTTATATTTCAATCGAAATATTTTAATATTTATTGTTGCTGTTATTCCTTTCATCATTGCTGTTATTCTGATTGATTATTACGCTTTGGCAATATGTATTTCTCTCACCATGCCAATAAAGCATGTTTCAATTGAGTTGAAAATTGAGAGAGAGAAAATGAGAGAGAGAGAGAGAGGGAGAAGGAGAGAGTGAGAGGGAGGGGAAGACTAAGAGGGAAAAAGGGAAGAGAGAGAGGGAAGAGACATCTGATTGATTGAGAGGAGAGAGAGGTCGATGAGGAGATAATGGCAGTCTTGGAAGTCATCAGCTCCACAGTGCACTGCTGCTGCCCTCAGCTCAGTCCGGTGCTGCTTCCCTTCGGTCTCAGTGCAGCAACACATCAATCACAAGCCTGAAGGGTCCAGTGTCTCCTTAAAACCAGCCCCCCGCTTTGCCCCCCCCCCCCCCCCCCCCACCATGTCTTTTGCTTTCTCTCTTTCTCTTAATGTTCAGATCAAATCAGGTCACTTAGCTTTTTTTATGGCATATCATATATCATTCTAAACTAAGAAACTAATTTAAAAATATATCCAATATAAAATATCAAGTACAATAAAAAGGCCAGTAAAAAACAAAGAAATATAAAAATACAACATGGAGAATATAGATAAAACAACAATGGACATAGACGATCTTTACTTTTATTTCCTCCAGAGACCTTCGTTTCCCTCCTCTGCTCGTCACACTGTCCCTCCATACTAATCTCTTTCACTCTTTACCTCCTTGTTTCTCTCTTTCGCATCTCCCTCTAGCCTCCTCTCCTCTTACTCCTTCCTGCTCTCTCTCTCCCTCCCTCTCTCTTCTCTCTCTCTTTTCTTCTCTCTCTCTCCTCTCTCTCTCTCTCTCTCTCTCTCCTCTCTGCTCTCCTCTCTCTCTCTCTCTCTCTCCCTCTCTCTCTCTCTCTCTCTCTCTCTCTCCCTCCCTCTCTCTCTCACCCAGGCAGGTCTGTCCGTCGGGGCCCAGAGTGGTCCCAGCAGCACAGTGACACTCCGGCTGCTTGCACTGCGGGGCCTTGCATTCCACCCGTCACGAGTGAAATCGAGGACAGAAGTGACAGTCAGGAACAGACGACCCGACGAGAGACGACAGACAGACAGACAGACCAGTGCAGGAGACAGCGACAGACACCCAGGAGACAGACAGCAGGAGACGAGAGGAGACAGACAGACGAGCAGCATGCGTCCAGGGAGACAGACAGACAGAGACAGCAGTCAGAGACAGACAGACAGACGCAGAAGACATCAGACAGCGGACGTGGCACTGTCTCTCCGGTCCGCTCAGCTCAGGTTGTGGAATGAACTGGGGAATGCAGAGCAGGGTAATGAACCTTCATGTCAATCAAACCGAGCGGACAGGGAAACAGAAACTCCATCAGAGTGGAGGCAGAGGGCACACAGAGACACACAGCAGAATATTAACACACAGGGTCATCTGTAGAGGCTGGCTCACTGAAAACAGTCACTAGATGGACAATCACAGAAAAGCCCAACTTGATTGCCCATCTAATGACTGCTTTCAGTAAGCCAGTCTCGACTTTTACCCAAAATATGCGAATATATTCTCTTCACAGGTGCAGTTTGTCAGGATTCTGTGGTAGTTTCTATACTTGCCAGGCTTCTGCATTGAAATATGAGTCAAGTTAAAGGACAAATGATGACTGAATCCAGACAGTATGACTGACAGTAACAGAAAAACAGAAAGATAGACAGACAGATAGACAGATAGACAAACAGACAGACAGACAATGTGAATGTGAGAGGGTGACAGACAGACAAACAGATTGACAGATAGACAGATAGACAAACAGACAGACAGACAGATAGACAGACAAAGTGAATGTGAGAGAGTGACAGAGACAGACAAACAATGTGAAAGTGAGAGACAGACAGACAGACAGTATGAAAGTGAGAGAGTGACGGAGAGACAGACAAACAAACAATGTGAAAGTGACAGACAGTCAGACAGACAGATAGACAGACAGACAGACAATGTGAAAGTGACAGACAGTCAGACAGACAGATAGACAAACAGACAGACAGACAATGTGAAAGTGAGAGAGTGACAGTGAGACAGACAGACAGACAGTATGAAAGTGAGAGAGTGACAGACAGACAGACAGACAGACAGAAGTAAGTGCAGGCGGCGAGCTGACCACGCCGCAGTAGACGTGAGAGCAGACGCGGCGGGCAGACAGACAGACCGCGGCCGGCCCTTAGCAGCTGGCGTCACGGCGCAGTAGCGTGAAGCAGGCGGCGGCGGGGCAGCGAGACACGCGTACGCCGGCCGGGCCCTTCAGTCCAGATGGCGTTGCACGGGCCCGCAGTGTTCTCGTGATGCGAAGGGGGCACGGCGCGCCCGCCTGGCCGTGAGCGGGTAGCTCCCGTTCCAGTGGGCGCAGCGTGCCGCAGAGGTTCTCCGTGATTGCAAGGTGTGGCATGGCGTGCACGGCCAAGGCCTGGGCTGGCCCTCCGGTCAGTGGTTGGTAAAGCGTATGGACGACTGGTTAGCGTCGGCTCCTGTTCCGCCAGAGCTGTTAGGTGATGTAAGGCCGAGCACGGTCCAAGGCTGGGGTTGACGCCCTCGAGAGGATGGTAGAGCAGGGTGAGAAAGGAGTTAGAGCAGGTAATAACAGGTCCACCTGACCCTGGACCTGGAAAACCAAGGGTTAACCTGGCTTTCGCTGTTACTCACACTTACTGCAATAGATCAATCAAAGCACCTGGTGACACAGTTACCTCACCTAAAATTGTTGCTATTTTTTTTTACAGCGAAAGCAAAATCAAAAAGAGTAAAAGGCAGGACCAGGGAACATTACAGTACGGCATTTATCCAGAGCAACACACACAATTACACTCTCACACGCAATCCATTTACACAGCTGGACAGGGAGCAACTGAGATCAAGTTTCATTTTCAAGGCAATGACAGCAATGCCCTAAGCTGGAAATCAAACTCGCAACCCTGTTGTAAGTTGTAAGCCTAATTCCTTAACCATTATGCTACAGAGACTCTGGGGGGTTCCTTATTTACTGTTAAATGGTGGGGCTATAATGCACATTCTGTTCGTTTCCATGATGTAGGTCACATGCCAGTCAATCCCTCAGCGTGCTGAACTCAGCCAAAATAAACAGTTCAGTTTATAACAGTAAAAGAGTGTCAGACTGCCTCAGAGCCACATACATCAGCAGCAGGCATAGTTTTATTCAGTCTGCTAGCGGGGTCAGGAGGAAGGGGACATAATAAACAAACTGGAGCGTGCTGGAGAGCGATCAATACCGCCGCCCCTCCTGCTCTTGTTTTCTCTCTTTCTCTCTCGCTTTCTCTTTACAATCTAATTAAGCGATGGAATTAAGCCACCAATCGGACGGAAAGCCAGACGAGAGTAGTCTACATGAGGAATGATCGGAGCTCGAGGATCGGTGAAAACTAATCGCGGGGAGTTGGCGCAGGACGAGGAGTTCAGTGATCCCTCCTGTCTGTTGCACTGATGTCGAGGAGGGGCAGACAGACAGACAGAGAGACAGACAGACAGACAGACAGACGGACATTGTTACATGTAGCTCCCGGGGACCAGCGGAGCCAAATTTTACCAGATGCAGCTTTGGCTTCGGTGTGTATCCAAGCAAGACTGGCGTGTGTCCAAGCATGGCAGCATGCCCTGCTGTATCTCTATCTTTCACACACTCACACACACGCACACGCACACACACACACACACACACACACACACACAGAAGCTCATCGCTCTGTAGCTGCAGGCAGGCCTATCTCAGAAGGATGTCCCGCAAATGCAGGAAGGACGGGGGGTCAAGGACAACCGGAGGAGACGGTCAGGGCCCTGCCGTTTAAAGCACGATCTCCCATCTGTAAACAATGCTGTCCTAAACAATGCTGTCCTTTCTTTTGCTACATCAAAAGACACTGCTACGTCAAAAGGTCCACAGCCCGGAAATGCCTCACCCACACAACCCTCGACTCTCTCTCTCTCTCTCAGAAACGTAAACGCTGGCACAGAGGGCGGTTGGGTGCAGCTGTGGTGCTGCATGGTGACGCAGTGGTAAGAGTACGGGCGGAGCACTGAGCCTGAGCCCCAGAGCCCCAATAACATGGTGAAATGGTTGCAGAAGTGTTCCTGTGAGTCTATGTGCACAGATGCCTCCACACATTTCCAACTGAAATAAGTGTGATCGGGATCCATTTACAATGCAGCTGGAGGGCTGTGGTTTATAGGGGCCTGTTTTAAAAGAAAATACATACTGTAGTAAAAATGTTACAATCCTGTTACTCATTTCTGGGCGTTCAGATGCTCTTAACCAGAACATTCATCACAGATTCATCACAACCTAATATTTCTGAAATTTTGTACTAGTTGGCTTAGCATGGGTCCACCCATTCTCCATGTGACAACACTGCCCATATCAGGGTGAACAATCTTAGAGCACCACCACCCTGCCAACCCCAACGTCACCTTCGCCTCTACAGCTTAAGGATGAATGGATGAGCCGTACAACATTATACTCTTTATGTTTAAATCACTCCGCATTTACCTCTCTTTATCCCCCACTCAAATGCAACCCCGTCCCACCCTGTTTAACCACCCTTAATCCTTTTTTATTTGATTTACATGTAACAATAAAAAATTCTGCATTGCTGGGTATTTCTGCTGGCTGTAAAGTGGTTTCGATTTTACCCGCAAGCTCTCGCGGTGAAATTCTTCATAAATTCTCCCTCTCTGTTGTTTGTGACTCCTGACACAGGCCGAGATAACAGCACGACAGCGTTTATTAAGATGCGGCGGTAAAGATGCTCAGACCAGATGCCATCTCTCGGGGTGTCGGAGGTAAGGGGTCAGAGTTCAGGGTAACTCACCGACGACCTCAATGGCGCGGGCGGTCGGCAGCAGAAGGGCGAATAGAAACAGCAGCATCGCGGCAGATGTCCGTGTGTCTGTATTTCGGGTGCGGCTCGGGTTACCCTAAGTATCTGCAGGAATGGGCTCTGTCCACGTCTCAGCTCTGCGGTCCACTCTGGGTCGCCCAGTGGAGGTGGGGGGTCTTATAAAGTCGGGGTGCTCTTATCGCAGACCAAGGAAGGCTGACCTGAGCTTGGGGGGGTGATGGGATGGGGGGGCAGTACAGGACATCTGTCTCACCTTGACCCACCCCCCCGCCCCCCCCTTCCACACAGTGACACAGACCATCCTCCCATTGTTCCAGGAGTCAGTCTTATCCAGAACTCAGACCAGAGCGGACTGTACCACACCGAGGAGTTCCGCTCTCCACCCTTCGTCTTCCCCCACCCCTCCTCTTCTTCTTCATGCCTCTCTCAGTCATCACTGCTCCTTATCCATCCCAAACTACTTCACTTCCCAGCACTGAGCCCTCTCGCACCTACAGCCAAATCATTTTTCTCCCCACCTCATCACGCCTTTCCATTTCTCTGCCGAAACCCTTCTAATCCATTTTAGAACCATAATGACGCATCTTAAAAGTTTATGGAAATTCTCGTTCATATTCTCAGAAATCCCCTGTGACTCTGAGTCATTTCTTCCAATTAAGATAGCTGGAAAGACAGGACAATAAACTAATCAGGGACTAAATTAACTTCGGGGAGGGGGCTGTGATGAGGCGGAAAAGAGCTGACACAAGGGGCAGTGACATGTGGGTGGGGTGGACGGGGGGGCATAAGCTCCCATGGTAGGATATGTGCAGTAAAGCCTGACCACTGGTCTTCAGCTTTCAATTTTTCGACTACAAAAATTAACAGGCTTTGCAACTTCAATTTAGAGGTCGCTGGCCTTACATAGGCCAGTTCTTAGGCTTTCAATTAAATTAATTGCTTCTTTAATTAATGAGGCCATTAGCTGAAACAAACAAGAAAGGGCCAGACCTCCTCTATTACTGCTCTGCTGACCAGCATCTGCACACCTGTGCTTCCTCCATCCCTCTGTCCTTCTTTCTCTCTCTCTTTGGACATGGACAAAGACACTGAATGCTGGATATCCTCTATGACCACAAGTGTATATTAACCTTTAAAGTCGTTAAATATTCCATAACTGCAGTGCAGATTAGCAGTTATCATCAGAAAAACCTCTATACCCAGTGTAAATGAGGGGTTAGGCCACATGAGACTTTCCCCAGAAGGCCGAGGGTCACAAGTTGTGTGTGCACAGTAAAAAGTCCAGTGTTAATTCAACTCTAACACAGTACATACGTTAATTCAGCATGAAACATTTTACTATGTGGGCATTTGACTCGCATGAGTACTGGTGTACCCTGACACCAGCTTGGAGGATAACTCATGGCATGCATTTTTTGTTTGGTGACGTCAAACACACACACATAGACATACACACTTACGCACACACACACACATACGCATATGAGCAGGCACGCACACAGACACATAAACACACACACACACACACACACATAGACATACACACGTACACACACATACGAATACGAGCAGGCACGCATGCACACACACACAGACCCACACAGACATACACACTTACGCACACACACATGCGCGCATACACACACACGCACACACACACACACACACCCGCATACGAGCAGGCACGCACACAGACACACACACACATGCACATACGCATGCACAAAGACACACACACATAATGAGTGAGAAGCTCATCGCTCTGGAGCTGCAGACAGGTCTATCTCAGAAGGATGTCCGGGAAGGATAGGAGGTCAAGGACAACCGGAATAGGCGGTCAGAACATGGTTGTAAACAGCGTGGTCCCAGATATTGCTAATACACATAATATACATATGCTCCATTTAATTCCTACACTGATCACTGCTGTACTGAACGCTCATCAAAGCACAACAACATTAATGCCCGTCACTCAGCACAGATAATGGAGTACAGCTGTGAATGTTGAATACCAGAGGCAGCAATCTTGTCGGAAGAGTTCTGCAGGAGGAGGTCTGATCCACTTTCATTGCCATAGCACCCCCCGTGTTGATTTATCATGTCTCAGGGGTTCGACTATAAAAAGGTCAAACTGAAATCAGGTCACTGCAGTGAACCCCGAGAGCATGAACATCATTGCCCAGTGCTCACATCATAACCACAAACAACCTTCATGCACCGTTTTCACCTACCATAGCTCACCCTTCAAGTAAAACCATGTAAACAGAGAGCCAGTCTCCTTTCACAGGGCTACTGGTCGCCCGAATGCCCTCGGATCATTCTCTCCTTATTGCAGCGAGAGAAGAAGCGGAGTACCATAATGTGTGGGGTTACACTGTCAATCAGAAACTCACATGAGCCAATCAAAACTGTGCTCTTCATTGCAAAACTCAAGCATTGATTCGCTGATAACATTTATTAGCCCTGCCTACTTAAGAGATTATGAAACATCACTCGCACATGAAAGCATCAGTCACAGAGGGATCACATAACCACTTCTGTCATCCCTTGCGTAGTTATTTCTTCCAGTTGGTTCCATGTGCAAGTACTGGCATATAGGAGTGTATTTAAGTTAAGTCTCCTTGTTCAAGACTTAGTCCAATCCTGGAAATCAGTTTCTTTATTTAAGTCCTGCTTAAGAATGCCATATTGTGCCATTCAATGCCAAACTGTGACTGAACATAACTTTATAAAACACCACAGAAAACATATTTCCAAAACCTGGATAAGTATTTTATTGATAACTGAATTACATTTCTCTTTTATACATATTTCATAAATGATACAGGATTTTACATTTTTTTGTATTTTTTCTCATCTCTTTCAATATTACAGCATCCGATGCCAACAGAAGAAAGAAAAACAGATTAAGAATGAAAAACAATAATTATATCCTACATCCTGCTTCAACCTTTATTTTTGAAACTTTTTAAAACATCTTTTTATAGTCTTTGATAAGTGCACGCAAACAGGATAAAAATTTAAAACAATGCACGCATCAAAACAATAAAGAAAAAAAAAAACAAAACCGAATGAGAAAAAAGAAAAGGAACCAAAGTAAGTGATTAAGGGGGCAGGGGGAGGTCAGGAAACGTGCACACTCTGGGGGTAACCCACATGCTGTCAGAGACTCTCCTCTGGTCTGAGCTAGGGAGAGGGAAGGGGTGAGGGTGGTGGGGCGGGGGTAGAAGGGCAGTCGTAACCACCCCAGGGGTCACAGCTGCCCCCGTTAGGCCCACTGAAGTACCCTGACTTAAGGACAGACACAGGCCGGGCTTGCTCCCACTACACTACGGCTCAAACACTGGCCTCATAACTACACACAAAACCGGGTGGGGGTGGGGGGTGGGGCGGGGGGGGCTGGAGGGTCAGCGAGCCCAACCCATGTGGCACAACAAGCATCCTCATCGTTGCCCTGGGCGACCAGGATTCCATGTCTTTGTGAACGGCGCTCTCCAAAATCAATATACTTTTTTTTTTTTTTTTTTTTAATTGTTCATTTTATTTAGATTTTTTTAAATGTCTTTTTTTTAAATATAATTTTTCCCCTTGTAAACATACATTCATGCAACACCCGCTTTAGAATAAAGTTCCCTATATCTGATATATTTCTTTTTTTTTTTTGTTTTGGTAAAAAAAGGAAACAAAAGGAAAAAGAAAGAAAAGATGAAATGAATCCTAAAGATATGGAGATGGAGTGGAGGTGGAGGTGGGGCGACTGTCAGTGAGTGCAGAGCAGCGGAGGGGAGGAGTCGGGGGGGGGGGGGGGAGCAGAGAACCCCTCCCTCCCAGCTGTCCGGGACATACGACTGTATCGATCATGTGACTTTTCAGAGGATTAATCGCATTATTGATCGTGGTATGGGAGATCAAGGACAGTATCCATTGTATTTGTTGGCTTGCACCTCTCCGCATGTTGCACACACAAACACATGTACACAGGCACAGGCAGACGCGCACAGGCACAGCGCCAGATGTGTGTGTGCTGGGAGGGGTTTTGTTTTATTATTATTTTTTTGGTTTTCACTGCCCTTATGAACTCGGCAACAATGGATGGCCATCTTAGCCTTGTGTGTCAGCTCCACCCAAACACAACAGAACACAAGACAACTCCGCTCTGCAAGCTGCGGCCTGCCTTTACCCCCATTCAAACAAACCACCACCACTCCTGTCTCTCAAATGACCCGTCTAACAAATCTGACAGCACAAATACCATTCAGCTGTTTTGCTTAAGATGAGAAGGGAAAAGAAAGCCTTGTTCTCCACGCCATCCTCACATCACTGCGGCTCTCGCTCTCTCTAATGCGCACGTACACACACTCCTGTGTAAGCACGCGCGCACACACACACACACGCGCACGCAGGCACGCACACACACACACACGCGCGCACGCAGGCACGCACACCCCAGCAAATGCAGCCGATATGACTCTTGTCAACCTCGCACAGCGGGGCGATTGTGCTTCACCAACCGAGGACAGATGACTAGAGGCGTCAACACAGAGAAACCCACAGCGGCCGCACCGCCACTACATCAAACCAGACAGACAGACAGACCACCGCCGTCAAGAAGACTATCCCTCACCGCGGCACGCAGGCAACTACGGGCGGATCGCGGCTCAGTCACCACAGAACAGAAACATCGATATGGCTTTAAAACTCTGCAAAGGCCACGGTCAGGACAGAGAGAAAAAAATAATAAAAATAAATAAACCATGGCAACAAAGACAAAATGGAACCGCAGTTCCACAATGTACACCGACCCACAAAGAGGTAAGACAGCCTGGCTTGCTGTATGAGGGAAGAGAATCCTGGCCAGAACAGATGAATAAAGAATTCTGATAAATAATTTAAACAGAATGGAACAGAACGGCGCATGAACCAGCTGCAATTAATAACCAACTCCTTTACTCGACAAAAGAAATGGCAGAGAGTGATTAACACGCACTATTTTCACCTTTGTATTTTAAGCCTGTTTTAATTATCGGAATGCCTAGCAATTATCTTAAAACTAAATACTTCAAATGAGAATAAACGGGAATAAAATCTTCTGAAAGTCTGAGCTGCAATCAGCTCAGCAATTGTAATTTGAAAAGACACAGTTTAACCCAATAAATTCCCACTTAGTGATAAATAATCTTGTAAATAGTTTTCTTTTCAGATGAAGAATGTACTTTAGTGAAAGTGAATCAGGGTACAGGGATCATGGGTAGCTAAAAATCCAACACCACTGTCCCCTAAATACATAAGATGCACAAGCCTTTCTCTACAGCATACCTTAACATCAAATAAAACCTCTGTACAAGGCTAGGAAATATTTCAGGTGATATCTCTCCTTAATGTTCCCATTTGTTAAATTGGGGGGGGGCTAAGCCACTCCACAAGCTGTACGCAAGTCAGAAAATGACAGCAGCCACCAGTTCACACATTCTCCTGCCAATAAATCGATACAAAATTCTAAGGTGGTTCCTCCCACTTATTGACACCTCTACATTATGTCCTTAGGTGGTTGCTTTTGCACATCAACACCACTATACACTGTAACCCTCAGAATCTCTGTGGTGAGGGGCGGAACAGAGGTCATGACTGTCGCACTGCACTCTGGGTATTGGAGGCAGCGAGGCACTGTGGGAGACGCAGTTAGTGTTTAGTTTCTCATTTCTGTGACAGTACACAAAGGCTACGACAGCAGCACTCCATACTTCGGTTTGGACAGCAGAGAGAGGTGGAGAGTGTGCCTTTACACAGTATCCCTGAAAACAACAGATATCAGCTCAGTCTGCCTGCGCAGAGGCAGAGAGGGTGTGTGTGTGTGTGTCTGCGTGTGTGTGTGTGTGTGTGCGTGTAAGGACAGGAAAAACAGTGAAGATCGGTGGGATTGCATGAAATGGGACGGTCTGGCCACACCATACTCAAGAGTGTGTGGGCGCATATAATGGACTGGGTGAAAAAATGAGGGGTTTCTTCCCCAATGAGAAAAAAACAATGATTCTGATTGATTCTCCTTTTGTTTTTTAACAAAGTTATTATTATGGCTTTCAAAATAAAATGTTCCAAAAAAATTATTTTGGAATAATTAAACACACAGTGATGTTTTTTGCCTAGGAGCACTCTCAGCCACACACACCAGGTTCAAACAGGAAGTCACAGACAGGAAGTGCAACATGTCACCTGCCCAGGCAGACACAGGCTCCTGGTAAAGCTCTTTATTAGCACATCAGACATTCAGCTGCTGTCCATCATACAGAGTGGGAGGGGCTTTCCGAAGGAGTCGAAGGAGGTGGCAGCATTTTAGGGACGTGGATGCTGAGACCAACACACACACAGGAAAGAAGAAACCCTGCCAAGAGCAGCAGACAGCAGCAGTGCGGCGGGGAAAAGAATCTCCCAGAAAACCCGGGAAGTATTAACCCTTTCCACAACATGTCTGGAGAGTGGAGTAAAGTAGTGCTGAGTCACGGGTTTTTCTTGGGTCCTTCTTAATTCGGAGACACTCCCTAAATATCCAGTGACAGCCCGCCCCTCCCTCCCCACCAAACACCAACACAGAAGAGCTCTTTGAGAGTATGAAAGGTTTGATGGAAGGAGAGTCATGTAAAAATGGTGCTGTGGCCAGTGTGGCTGTCAAGAACAGCTTATATTTGTTGGGGGGGTGGGGGGGGGGTAGCAGGAGCCATTGTCATATTTCTCTGGGGAGGGACAGGGTGGTGAAGGAATTGCATCACCAAAAAAATGTATCCCCTCTGCATCGATGTCTCTGATCCACAAACTTGAAACTCTGTGGTCACTTCCTGTCTGGCAGCATGACTTCCTGTAGTGAGCCAATGCTCCTCACTCCTTCGTAGTTACTCAGAGTAAAGTTTCATCCCTCCTTCATGAGAAGTGATCAGTTTGTTTTATTCTTTAACCTCTCCTCTCTTCTGATTTTTTATTATTTTTCTTGGTTTTCAGTCAGAAAAGTAAAAAAAAAAAAAAAAAAGAATTAAAAAAACTTTCCCCCCGTTGCTTGAGTGATGGCTTGTCGGAGAGTGAGAGACGGAAGAGATGGAGAGGAGGGAAGCAGAAGGGGTGGACGGAAAGGCGGAAGGAAAAAATGAGGGGGAAAAAAGAGAAGAGAGAGGGAAGGAAGCGTGTGGGGGGAGGGGGGACCTCTTCCCATCAATCCTTGCTGGCTGTGATCTGCTGGATGGGGAGCTGCAGCTGGAGGGGGTCCCGCAAACGCTTAAGATCCAACTCCGCCTGGGGGGGAGAGAGAGAGAGAGAGAGAGAGGGAGGGGGGGAGGGGGAGAGAAAGGGGGGGAGGGGGGGAGAGAGAGGGAGAGAGAGAGAGAGAGAGAGAGAGAGAGAGAGAGGGTGAGAGGAGGGGGGGAAGGGGCAGAAACGAATGCGATAAGAAAACAGGAATGGAAACAGGAGGCGAGTAAAACATAAAATGAGACCGAAAAATGAGGAACATCATAAACAGTTACCCTACATGCACAGTAAATCAGATGGATGATGTTAAATTAGCTTTTGTAAATCTCTGGATAAAATTGGCAAGTGAGTAAAGGTCAGGTGAGGTCAGGTGAGGTCAGGTGAGGTGAGCCGGTGCAGGTGGGTGATGTCATGCATGTGAGGTCAGAGGAGGGATACAGGTGTCCTCCGACTGCGTACCTCGGCAATGGCGTCCTTCAGTTTGTTATACTTCTCAACATCAAAGCGGGTCCTCTTCACCCCCTTGTGAAAAAAGAGGAGGAACTGTCTGTCTCTGGCGTCAGGGTAGACGTACTCCTGAAAGAGAGGAGAGGGAGAAATGCACACCATGTTAAAAGAGTGAATTAAGTAAACGCACGTGTCTCTGTCCTGCGAGAACGAGCACATCAGGCCTAGCAGGTTCCTGAAGGGAACAGGTTTTCCAGGGGAGCGTCTTATTGAAATGGAAAAACTGCGGCGCGTATTTGCGTACAATAAAACCCGCGTTCTAATGCGCCGTCTCATGGCTTTACCGGCTAACAGCGTGAGAAGCTGTTTGAGCTGAACTGGGTGACTGAAAGCAGGCCGCTCGTCTGCCGACCGTTGCTCCCCTTTCAATGTTCCCTTGGCCTTATCCCACAGTGCCAAAGTCCGCTCACTCCAGATTTAACGGTGGGCGACAAACGTGGACAGGCAACACATTTCATGAATCCGTTTGAAGATTATAGTTATTTCTTGATATTCTATGACTCCTGGTATACTGACACAGATAAGCGGCTTAGCTTTCTAAACGTAGGTTTGCTTTTTGACTTTGTGGGGCTTGCTGTTTCTTTTTTTTTTTGGAAGGATCTGAAATAGATTAAATGCAAATGCAGGGAAGGCCTGGGAGGAACACGCGGGTGGATGCAGTTGACTTATTTCCAAGTGTTGGTGCGCCGCTACGCTATGACTCCTTACGCTAACTAAGACCTGCTACGCAATTACCCGTTATGCTATAACCTGCTACGCAGTGACCCGCTATGCTAACTATGACCTGCTACTCAATGACCCGCTATGCTAATTATGACCCGCTACGCTATGACGCGCTATGCTAACTATGACCCGCTACGCTATGATGCACTACGCTAACTATGACCCGCTACGCTATGACGTGCTATGCTAACTATGACTCGCTACGCTATGACCCGCTGTGCTAACTATGACCCGCTACGCTATGACCCGCTGTGCTAACTATGACCCGCTACGCTATGATGCACTACGCTAACTATGACCCGCTACGCTATGACGCGCTATGCTAACTATGACTCGCTACGCTAACTCCAGCAGGCGTTACCGGCCACACCAGTCCCAGAGAGCCGCTCACCTGGCGCGTGAGGACGAAGTAGGCGTACATCGCCATGGCAGTGCCGTAGGTGATGAAGTAGGTGACGGGCTCCATGATGTCCCAGGAGTACTCCCACCAGGTGAGGCGCGCCAGGATGCCGAACTGCGTGGCCATGTACGCCATGCCCCCCCACAGCACCCAGGTGGTCCGGCGCTGCGCCTTCCTGCTCAGCTCCTCCTTAACCTGCGGGTGGGGTTCCCCACCGTCAGATTCAGCAGATCCACACACAAAATGGAGGCCCTGCTCCAAACACCGGCTCCACACTCTAATAACTACAGACTTGAAGTCACACTGCACATTCCAAACCAATACAGCAAAACTGAAAATGGGATCCAGACTGAAATTCATATTGCAGTTATTAAAATTACAAATACAGATTCTACTGTGATTCTCAAATCAAATGACCATTTCTGCTCAAATTTCTTGTGAAATGCAAACCTAACTTATTTTGTTTTCTGTCATACTCATTAAAAGGCTAAAGATGAAAACATGAACTGAGACAGGCCTTTTCCAATGGGAGGAGCTGGGAATTGAGGTCCTCCAGCCGTCCAATCAGCTCGCGCTCTTTGCCCAGCTGATGCTCCTCGATGCGCAGGGTGGTGTAGAGCTGCTGGACCAGCAGCTTGACATCGTTGAGCCGCTCCGCCTCCTCGTGCGCCAGCAGGTCTGGGTCGCCCACAAACAGCGCAGAGGTGAAGCACTTCACACAGCTCAAATCTGCTTCTCATTCTAGGTTCCTTTTTTTTTTAGGAAACCCAATCTTACACGCATACCCATTTTATCACAGCGACCTCCTCTAGGATTTAGGATTTAGTGCAGGTAACCGTGTGTTACTCTGAAGAGCTTATTTTCATTATGCAGTCTGCCACATAGTGACTGCGGGCCCCCTACTGGTGAGAGGAGTAACTGCAGGAGGTGAGACAGGGTCTCTGGTGGCTAAAACCCTCCATCCCCTAGCGACACTAAGGCTAATTATGCAGACCTTCCCGCCACTGGCATGCTCAGGATTTAATCCCTGACTGCACAGCTCCATCGCGCTGAAAACCATTTCTGCAACATCACAAGCAACAGAGCGTCACCCCACATCTGTCTATTGGGAGACCTACGCTATACCAGTGATATTATGGCCAGGATATTCAATTTCATGGGATAATTTTCATTTATACTTCACTAATGCCATCTAAACAAAAGCATAGTTGATATTTGGCTACACTACACTCTCCCCTCACCTCTCCTGGGAGGCCGCACCAGGTGTGTGGTGTCGTTGATGACCAGCTTGAAGTCATCCAGGAGCAGTATGTCAATGCCTGTAGAGGAAGCCACCCTCGCACCGTCTATGGTGGAGAGAGAGAGAGAGTGAGCGAGAGAGAGGGAGGGAGGGAGAATCACTCAGGGAAAAATGCTGTACCTCCGCAGCAAACTGGATCTTCTGGAGGAAAAGTGTTAGAGCAGAACCTAAGCAGCACTTATGCTAGCATGCCTCAAACTAGCATGCATGCTTCTTAAGTATGTACTGCCAGAAACTGATTATGTTCACTCTGCAGTCATGATAGTAATGGATAGTAATATGTAAGTGTTGTAAAGGCTAGTACCTGTGGAGCACTACACAGGTTTCAGTCAGAGTAACTTTAGAGTATGTGTATGGTGTAAAGGGGTGTAACTTTAGAGTAGTGTGTGTGTGGAGTACAGGGGGGCACTGTACCTGTGGAGTAGTGTGTGTGTGGAGTAAAGGGGGGTACTGTACCTGTGGAGTAGTGTGTGTGTGGAGTAAAGGGGGGTACTGTACCTGTGGAGTAGTGTGTGTGTGGAGTAAAGGGGGTACTGTACCTGTGGAGTAGTGTGTGTGTGGAGTAAAGGGGGTACTGTACCTGTGGAGTAGTGTGTGTGTGGAGTAAAGGGGGGTACTGTACCTGTGGAGTAGTGTGTGTGTGGAGTAAAGGGGGTACTGCACCTGTGGAGTAGTGTGTGTGTGGAGTAAAGGGGAGTACTGTACCTGTGGAGTAGTGTGTGTGTGGAGTAAAGGGGAGTATCTTTAGAGTAGTGTGCGTGTGGAGTAAAGGGGGGTACTGTACCTGTGGAGTAGTGTGTGTGTGGTGTAAAGGGGGTACTGTACCTGTGGAGTAGTGTGTGTGTGGAGTAAAGGGGAGTACTGTACCTGTGCAGTAGTGTGTGTGTGGAGTAAAGGGGAGTACTGTACCTGTGGAGTAGTGTGTGTGTGGAGTAAAGGGGGTACTGCACCTGTGGAGTAGATGGCGACGCGGTCGATGCCCCGGTCCTCGGCCTGTAGCTGCTGCAGGAACACGCCCACGCAGTCGCTCAGCGGCTTCAGGGTGAACTGGCACCGCTCCCGCCGGGACGGCAGGCTGACCGAGATCACCGGGAGCCCGTTCTGATACACCACCGTCACCTCTGAGCGGGGGGGAGGGGGGGGGGGAGCGAGCGAGGGAGGAAGGGAGAAAGGGAGAGAGAGAGCGGGAGGGAGAAGGCAAGGGAGGGAGGGAGAAAGGGAGTGAGGGAGAGGAAGATGCCACAAATCAGCATTATTATACAGACAAAACATGAGCAGTTAGTATATTATGGCCACCAGCATTCAAAAGCCGGAGGGAGCCTATTATTTTTTTGCAGTCGCTGTTTTTAGTAATTACGCTTCTACTGCGCTTGTCCTTTTATTACAGCTACATTTCCTCACTCCGTACACAAACTGTACAGAGAACAGCGACGCAAACAGCATCCCTGAAGCGGACGCTCCGAGCCGGGCTCTGTTCTACTGGAGGCCGGTTAGCCAGCTGAGAGGCGGGCCCATTAACCCGCTCACGGAAAGGTCCGGAACCGCTCACACGGCTAACAGTGAGAGCGCCATCGACGCGCCTGAGAACGGTGTACCATGACACGCCGACGCCCCGGCCACGGCACTACAGAGCCACTCCATCGCCCACGCCGCCGAGCGGCCCCCCTCCTCCTCCCGCCTGTCCGGGTTTTTAAACAGCAGCTCACGGAGAGGCTAATCCCCGCCACGCTGCGGAGGTGATCAGCGGCTGTGAAATGAGAACAGCGGCTTTTCCCATCGCCGGATTCCTGCCGTTTCAGACTTACGAGGTTCCAGGGGAGCCCGATTTCTGAGCTGGCTGAGTGCAGCGTTTATCAGAGCTCTGCGCTCTCTCTCTCTTTATCTTTGAATATGCCCAGCTCTAAAAATAAAAAAAGCCGTACAGATTTATGCCGGACAGCATCGCAGAGGGACGTAATACAATCAAAATCAAACAGTGGCAGCAGCGGAGGGCTGGCACCGAAACAGTGCAGTGTCACGGCCGGGGGAGCTTGTAACTGCCACTGAGGTTGCAGGCTTGATTCCCAGGTGCGGCACTGCGGTGATACCCGTGCCATGAGCAATGTATTAATGTTAACGGTTTCAGTAAAAAATTCCAGCGGCAGATTGGATTGCATATAAAGAATGTAAGCTGAGACTGTCACTATGGAGAAGAGCATCTGTTTAGTTCCATCAATGAAAATGAAATGCAAATTGAACAGGTGGGAAACTGCATCACAAATGGACAGGCCGGGGTACGGACCCCGCCCCATCCTGAGGGCCTGGAGAGGGTTAGCAAAATCTCCGGCAGTACGGTCCGACACTGCCGTCCCCGCTCACCATGGGAGGGGGAAGAGAGGTGGAAGATGAGAGAAGAAAGAAGGATGAGAGAAGACAGAGGGAGGAGGAGACAGAGAGAGAAAAGTCTAGACAAAAGGGATGGAATTCCAGTTCACTGCCGTGTCAGCAGCGGTCTCTCTGATTGGTTCGGGAGGGAAATGACAGATTTCCACGTTTCCCATTCCGACAGCTCAAATTCCAGCTCATCTGTCATACTTTGGGTGGGGGGGAGGGAGGAAGTGGGGGCTGTTGTAATACCTCTTCTAACCAGCAGATGGCGATGCTACAGTGGGAATGGGGATTCCCCATCATCCCTGTGTGAGGAGGGGACTGCACACCTCCAGCCACAGGGTTTCTGGCACCGGCCTCCGGTCATTCCCTCCCATAGACCATGAATCTGAATAAGGTTGACCAGCTCAGCACACGCTGTACTGAGATCAGCCAATCAGGGGCCGCCAGCCGGAGGCACGGATGCTGCAGTAACGTGCTCGAAGCGGACGGCGTGTTCTAGACCGCCGGCGACGGAGCCAACGACCGAAATCCCCCGGCCTCGTCCATCGCTGCGGAACCAAGTGAGGGTAATGGGGGGCCCCGGGAACCCCTGCAGTTCAGGATTCAATCCAAAAATCCCCCTCTTCCCACCACCTAGCTTTCTCGGGGTTGCCAGATAGACCGCAGCAGCACCGATTTCATGTATATATTTTTTTCAATTTTATATAAGCGCACGTATGGAATGGAAAGCCAGACGTGACCTCGCGCCTGACATTTGCTTTTAAAGCATTCATAATTTGGCTGAGAAAGAACCGTCATGTCCTTCCATTAGCGAATTCAGTTACGGTCTCAAGAAAAAAAAGAAGAAAAAAAAAGCGTTGGGTTCAGAAGTGCGGGCACTGTGAAGCAGTCGGCTCGCCTGCTCTGGCGGATCTCAGCCCACGCAGTGACACTTCTAATCCGCAGAATCATCTGGCGGCCCTACTACTGCTTTTCAGACACGCTGGCCTGGCGCATTCAATAAATAAAGCATTAACGAGAGGGAATAATTAGTCCTGAAGGCCATCTGATCATCATAGCAATGTGACTGAGGTGTCCTGCTAGCCCGTCTGAAAGCAAACACCAGCCCTGAGCAGTGTCCCCCTGCAAACTGCCACTTAATTAGATAAGTTAATAGGCATAATTAATCTATTACTTAAGGGCGAACGCATGATTGTCTGAAAGGAATAATGCTCAGGGTGTTCAGGGAAGGCTGATCCCCGTGTACTGATTATCACAGGGAGATACTGAGCAACTTCCCTGGTTTTCTCACTTCCTGATATTAGAACCCACAAAACCTCCATCAAACACCCACTGCCATGTGGTGACCCGATCTTCAAAACCCCCACAGGAGGTGAAACGGCCAACCCTAGAGTACCCACCATCCCCGCCCCCCCCCCCCCCACGCAATATTACAAATGTGTTCACCCTTTTATTAACAGCCTGGAACTGAAGTACTGTCTACTGTCGCTCATAAATCAGGCTACTGTAAATTCTGTTTGTCATTTAGAGTATCAGGTGGAATAAAGCCATTTTATACAGCCCTTCTCAAGTAAAAGTTCATCATTGTAACAGTGCTGAGACCCAGAATTGTCACAGATATGGACAAATCCCTTCTACCATGAGTTTACCTACATAACGCACTGAAATACCATCGGTTTACTGGTATACATCACTGGACTACAATAAGGCTACTTGCACAGCAGAATAAACTACAATCACTCTACCTCAGTGACGTGCTGACCTGTCACCAGTTTACCGCTATACATCACTGGACTGCACAACTAAAATAAAAATATCTTTGCACATAAATTCACGTTTTTCAAGTGGCAATTTAATTTACAGTTAAATATTTCAATAATAAAAATAAATAATATTTAAAAAATTAAGTAATGACGCAAATATTGCAGGTCTAACGTTCTCTGTGAAGGAGAAGGGTCCGTGTGGACGAGCCGCCTCAGGCAATCTAAATTATGAAGGACTGGAGTACATACTGGGCCGGCCTAATTAATGCCTGCAGAATGGCGTCTGAACAGATGCATGCTGGGGATGAGGGGATGGGTAGCCTCAAAGGGGACCCTGTCGCACCCCTCAATGTGCCCCAAGGAACCCCAAAACCCTCCTCCGTCCTACTCCGCAGCTTATATATGCACATGCAGCTTCCTCACCCATCCTCATCCTCGGCAGCCTTCTCCCTCAGAGCTGCATCAGCGCAGGCTATCCTTGTGTGCCCCAGGCACGACCCGCACCCCCCCCCAGCCCCCCCAGCCCTCCCAGCTCTTGATGTTGTTATAATGGCAGAGTCATTAAAACCCTCTTCAGAAAGAATCAAACACTCGGCAATGCAGAGAAGCGTGTCTCCCAGCCCACTCACACACTATCATACTCACTCACACACTCACACACTATCATACTCACACACACACTCACACACTATCACACTCACACTCACACACTATCATACTCACACACTATCATACTCACACACACACTCACACACTCACACACTATCATACTCACACACACACTCACACACTCACACACTATCATACTCACACACACACTCACACACTATCATACTCACTCACTATTATACTCACACACACACTCACACACTATCACACTCACACACTATCACACTCACTCACACACTCACACACTATCATACTCACACACACACTCACACACTCACACACTATCATACTCACACACACACTCACACACTCACACACTATCATACTCACACACACACTCACACACTATCATACTCACTCACTATTATACTCACACACACACTCACACACTATCACACTCACACACTATCACACTCACTCACACACTCACACACTATCATACTCACACACACACTCACACACTATCATACTCACTCACACACTCACACACTATCATACTCACACACACACTCACACACTATCACACTCACACACTATCATACTCACACACACACTCACACACTATCACACTCACACACTATCACACTCACACACACTCACACACTCACACATACACTTTCACTCTCACTCTCACACTCACACACACAAACACACACACACACACACACACACTCACACACACAAACACGCGCACACACACACACTCACACAAACATGCACACACACTCTCACACTCACACATACACTCACACAAACACGCACACACACACATACATTCACACAAACGCACACACACTCTCACACACACACTCACTCTCACACTCACACAAACACGCACACACACA